>NC_140492.1:4737786-4977786 GCF_964271855.1 Acomys minous | reverse complement strand
TACTTTAACTCCAAACAACCACAAACATGGCTGTACTATGAGCGCCCCACCAATGGTGTTGTGTGGGGCTGTACTGTGAGCGCCCCACCAGTGGTGTTGTGTGGGGCTGTACTGTGATCGCCCCACCAATGGTGTTGTGTGGGGCTGTACTATGAGCGCCCCACCAGTGGTGTTGTGTGGGGCTGTACTGTAATCGCCCCACCAGTGGTGTTGTGTGGGGCTGTACTGTGATCGCCCCACCAGTGGTGTTGTGTGGGGCTGTACTGTGATCGCCTCACCAGTGGTGTTGTGTGGGGCTGTACTGTGAGCACCCCACCAGTGGTGTTGTGTGGGGCTGTACTGTGAGCGCCCCACCAGTGGTGTTGTGTGGGGCTGTACTGTGAGCGCCCCACCAGTGGTGTTGTGTGGGGCTGTACTGTGAGCGCCTCACCAGTGGTGTTGTGTGGGGCTGTACTGTGAGCACCCCACCAGTGGTGTTGTGTGGGGCTGTACTGTGAGCGCCCCACCAGTGGTGTTGTGTGGGGCTGTACTGTGAGCACCCCACCAGTGGTGTTGTGTGGGGCTGTACTGTGAGCACCCCACCAGTGGTGTTGTGTGGGGCTGTACTGTGAGCACCCCACCAGTGGTGTTGTGTGGGGCTGTACTGTGAGCACCCCACCAGTGGTGTTTTGTGGGGTTTTTTCTCTATTACTTTGTCAATCCTTGTCACTTCCCTACGTTGGCACTGGCTATCCTACCGGTGTGACGTGATCTCTCACTGTGGTTTTGGTTTGCATTTACCCTACGGTAAGAATGAGCACTTTTTAAATATGTCTGCTGGTCATTTGTAAGAAATACCAACTCAGTCCATTGCCCATCTTTTAACAGGAGTATTTCTCCTTTGGGTTCTACTCCAGTGTCATATCCATTGCTGTACACAAATAACCTGGCAAAAAGCAACTTGATGGAATAAGGGGTTCATTTCAGCTTGTGATTTCCAGCTGGAGTACAACATTGTGGGAGAAGCCAGGCTGGAAGCTCAAATGCTCACCCACATCACATCCACAGTCAGGAGCGGAGAGATAGGGTGTGTGCTTGCTCTCCTGCCTGCTAGTGCTCAGCTCATTCTCTTCATACAGTAGTAGTGCTCCTGCCCGGGGAGTGCGGCTGCCCACGGGAGCCTGGCCTTCCCACCTCAGTATCAGCTCAGGTCCTCGAGACAGTCCCCAACAGACACGCCCAAGCGCCAACCCGATCTCAGCCAACCCCAGGGCTCTGCACACTCTGCACACGCACTGACTCTGAAGTGCGCCGCCTCAGCTGCCACAGACTGTCTCTTCTCTCTGCTGTTTTTCTTCTATTAAAAAGCAGATTCAGTTCCATTCATCCATTTTTGTTGGTAGAGTTACCTAAGTTATTGGGGGGCCTCCTAGACCAATGACATGCAGTTGGACTTTGGCCTCACACCATATTCAAGTAGATAAAGGTTCTAAGTGCAGGAGCTAAAATTATAAAATGCGTATATGAAAACGTTAGTAGCCTTTGATGGCACTGTCTTCCTGAAGATGACACTAATACAAGCATCTGAAGACAAAAGAGATGAGCTGACCTTCATCACAGTTAATATCTCTCCTGCTTTCCAGGACACTGTCATCAAAAGGCAAAGAAAGTTCCCGGGATGACAGAAGATACCTGAAAATCTAGATGTATGTGCTAAAGGATTTAACACCCAGGAAATACACCAGATGCTTACAACTCAAAATAAAATGCAAAGAGCCTGTTTATAACATATAACTAACTTCATACACGGTCTCTAAACAAGGCACTCTGCACACATGGAAATGTTTCCAGTGCCACTGCTCACTGCGGAAATGCAAGGCAAAACCAGAGACACTCGTCACACCACCAAGATAACTGCAGTTAAGATGGTGGGCGACAACCAAGCATTGGTGAGTATGTGGAGAAACCAGAACAGCTGTGCCTCACTGAGGGGAGTGTGTGATAGAGCCAGAGGCAGCCACCCCTTAATATGGCCTGGTGGTTCCTCAACACCTCACCCCTGGTTATGGTCCCAAGAGAACTGAAGACACGTGGTCGCACAGAGCTTGTGTAGAAGTGTTCAGCGATCTTCTCAAAGGCTGAGAGGTGGAAACAACACAAAGAGCCACCAGTCAACGAGCTGAATAAAGTATGGTGTGTACATCCGTACAGTGGAACACTGTGCCGCTCAAATGTTAGCTAGGTACCCAAAGAGACTAAACACGAGAACTTGAAAGCATCACAGCAAGTGCAAAAGTCAGTTACAAAAGACACACAGTACAGGCTGCTGTTTCTATGAACTTTCCAGTGCAGAAAAAGCCCACAGGGACAACAAAATTAGCCATCATGGCCATGAAAGGCTAGTAGAGTGCGGGTCACGATTCCTAAAGAGAAGGCTAGGTCTTTGGCTGAGGTGCTCTAGTTTCATCTCTGATTCTATGACAAAAAAAAAAGAAAAAAACCAACCCTGACAGGAAGCAACAGAAGGGAAGCTGGAGACACAAAGTTCCACTGTCACGAGCATCGGCTGCTCATGCAGAGAACCTGGGTTCATTTCTCAGCACCACATGGTGGCTCACAACTGTTTGTAACTCCAGTTGAAAGAAAGCCGATGCCCCCCTTCTAGCCTCTGTAGGTACCAGACACACACACACACACACACACACACACACAGAGAGAGAGAGAGAGAGAGAGAGAGAGAGAGAGAGAGAGAGAACATATGCATTCCCATAAAATAAAAATAAATGAATAATTTTAAAGCAACATAAAGAAGGAAACGGCTTACGTGGTTTACAATTCCAGGTTATAGTCCATCACTGGGGCAGTCACTGCAGCCAGGCAGACAGCATCCATGCCTTCAGAGTCACAGTCCAGAGCGGAAACACTTGACGCCCATGCTGCCAGTGCTCGCTCCCAACTAGCTCTCTTCTCTCAGTGTTTAGGCCCCAGCCTTCCCACCCTCAATTAGCAATCAAGACGTCTCCCAAAGATGTGCGCAGGCCAAACTGATCTAGCTAACCCTTGACAGGACTACACACGAGATTTCAGGTTGTGTCAAGTAGTCAGCCGAAACTGAGCAGCACAGGGAGCGGTGGGAACATTTAGGGATGGGCAGTTGGGGAACCTCGCAACTATACTGAAGATGCAACTGCCTATTTTTAAATGGTAAGTTTTATGAAATGTGGGTCGTATCTCAACACTTGAAAACCTTTGAGAAGCTGGGGTTCCCAAGGATGGTCTCAGATGAATGAGAAGAAACAAGGGGCGTGAGACTCCTGGGCTGCTGCAGTGGCTGAGAGCCGGTCCCACGAGGACGAAGAGGACTATATAAGGCACAACTCCAAGGTCCAGGTAGAAGAGCGTTCCCTTCCGCGCCTGATCGCTAAGCCAGAGGGCAGCAGGGCGCCTTCATCATCATCACGTCTAAGGAGAAGAAAGGCATGCACTGAGAGTCTACTAATGATGTGGGCAATGTGTATTTGTGTGGTAGATTATTGTATATATATATATATATATATATATATATATATATATATATATATATATGTTAATGTATGAGGGCATGTGTGGGGTACACAAGCCCCTCCAAATGAAGGTCAGAGATTGATGTCAGGTGTCTTTTGTTTGTTTAGTTGGTTGGTTGGTTGGTTAGTTTTTGTTTTCTGTTTTTGTTTTGTTTTGTTTTCTGTTTTTGTTTTGTTTTGTTTTTGTTTTTGTTTTTGAGGCAGGGTTTTTCTGTTTAGCCTTGGCTATCCTGGACTCACTTTGTACACATACAGAGAGAGGGGAAAGGGAGAGAGAGACAGAGAGACAGGGGCAGAGAGGGAGGGGGAGGGAGGGAGAAGGAGGGAGAGGGAGAGATATCAATAAATCTTCCTTTTAGTTGTGGAGTAAAATATTGGCTGTGACTCCTGGGCATTCTAAACAAAAAAATTACAGTCTTTCCTGTTCAACGATGACTTAGAGATGATACAAGATCCTGAACGTTTTATCTTTGGTCAAAATATGAGCTCTACGTTGTTAAAAATGTGAGTGTGGAGAAGGCAATGGCATTATTTTATTGTCATGGAATCTGCAATGAGAAGTCACAAGATTTGTGTGCAAGGGCCTTTCATAATTGATGACTGACTTCATTACTATGTGTCACTGATTGCTTTTCAAAAACGTTGCAACTGTGGGGAAACATCCATTAGTCAGTGTTTATCAACATTTCAGGGACAGATTAAAGTGGACCAGTGTTTGGGGAGCAAAGAGAAATATGGGATATGACCTCAAACGTGAGGACATCTTTCTGGGGGGAAAAATACCATAAGCAAAAAACATGGTCCATCTGCTTCCTACCAGTCACCTTGGCAGGTTCACCAGTTAGCTCTCATTGTCACCTACGTGCATCACAGAAGAGTTAGAGTGGTGGTGGGGTGGGTAGAGTGGGGGGGGGTAGAGTGGGGGGGAGTAGAGTGGGGGGAGTAGAGTGGGGGGAGTAGAGTGGGGGGGTAGAGTGGGGGGAGGTAGAGTGGGTGTGGGGGCACAAATACCATCTAATGATACACAAGATCATGTTCACACTGTGTTGATGATGTCGTACAAATTGTGCCCACGGTTTACTTTTAGCTTCCGTTTCTTTCTTTCTTTTTTTTTTTTTTAAGAGCACCGAGCCCTGGACCAAGGGCAATGATCACGCTATGATCACGCTAGGCAAGTGCTCTACCATCAGCTATGTTCTTGGCACTTTCTGTACTTTTTATGTTTGAAACAGCATCTCGTTACATTGACTAGGCTGTACCCCATCAAACATAGACTGTACCCTAGGCCAGCCTTGAACTTATGAAATCCTTCTGCCTCGGTGTTTCAAGTAGCTGAGATTACAAGCTTGTAACACCAAGTTAGGCGTCCTCTTAATTTTTTAATTAGGACCATTTCAGAAAGCCCAGCTGTAAGGATGGGGTGCTGATGGCTCCCTAACTTTGCTCTGGGTATCTCCTTTCTCTCCTCTTCGGCTCAAAAAGAATCCTGGGGCCCACACCTGTTTTGTGACCGTCCTCATGGGAAACACTTTACCTTCTTCTCTGATTCCTTTCCAGAGAAGGCAGTGGAAGCTCCTATTTGTGCTGCTATGTCCACTGCTGTGTAGCAGGAGTGCACTGACAACAACCACACACCCCTGGCAGCTGGGAGGTTTACACAAACAAACAGGGAAGTACATGTGTGTCACACAAACAAACAGGGAAGTACATGTGTGTTGGCTGGGGGAAAAAGTTTTAGGTTTTAAGAGAGCTGGTGGATGCCACTTCACGTAGGGCCAAGAGTTTGACAATGGCTGGACCGTTCTCCTGTGGGATAACCTGGTAGGTCCTAAGTGCCAAGTAAAGAAAAACAAGCCCTGCCCCAAGCCCAGCGACCAAGGGAAGAAATCTCCAAAGAAGCCATGCAAGAGAGTACAAGCATCCTAACTCCAGCTGAGACCAGCGAGCTTTCTCCATAAAGGGCCAGAGGAGAACATCGCCAGCTTTGGGAGCCGCCCCATCTCGGCCACAACTATCCAACTCTACTGCAAGATGAAAGCAACAACCAGCAAACAGGCGTGTGCAGCCTTCCATAGCCCTGGGCACATTTACACGGAGCAATTTACAAGGACTCAGGCACCAGCATGCCCACATTTGCTGCGACGCTGCAACAGCCGCCAGGAGGGTGAAGCCACCCCAGTGTGTCTGTCAGTTGATGGACAAACATGTTGTGTGTGTCCAAACACTCGGCTCTTAGGCAGCCTCAGTGACCCTGCCTCTGTGAACCTCACACACATCTGCTCGTGCCACAACACTCGGAGTGAAGGGGTCTACTCGAGGGGACGGGTTGTATAGCAGGTATAGAAACTGAAATGTTCTAAAGATGCGTTTGTACCCCTCAAACTGACTGCCACGCTATTCAAATAACGGGCCCCCCAAAAAAGCGGGATTCCTCTTTTAAACTTAGAAGGACGAGGCTCAAGCGGGCTGCAGTGGGGGGCGGGGGAGGATTCACACATGATGGTAACTTGCCAGGCCGTTCTTGCTGGAGACATTGGAGTCCAGTCAACAACGGCCCCACAGTGGGCAGAACCACTCCCTGACCAGAGACCCCTAGATGCGCACATCCCTGGCCTCCTATTAAACTTTAATCTCATCTAAGACAGGCTGGAGGAGGTCACGGGATCTCTCTGTGGCCCCTCCAAAAGTGGCCACATTGAATGACTCTCCATTTTCTCTTTTTACTATTAATCTGGCTATTTTAATTGGCTTTTCAAGCGTAAGTGTTTGAACCCGGCTGGTAAGGGTACAGACTATGACCCAAACCATGTTTATGTTAGAGCACAAAGACAGACAGTGGGATGGAGGCGCCAGCCACTGTGGGAGCAGGGGGCTGGGGAGTTGCTGAGGAGCAGTGCAGCGCTTCCTCCTGGAGAATGCAAACATTTGGGAACGAGACGGAATGGTGACTCAGCACTGTGGAAGTACCTGCACAGTGTCAAGTGATTAAGAGGGTAAATTTGACACCATGCATACTGTGTCATAGCTTTTAAAAAGCTTGCACTGGGGCGCTTTATTTACAAAATCAGGGAGTATCCATAGTTTGCCAACCCCTGGTCTAGTGTTTTCCCTAACATCAGGGAAGTCTCCCAAGCATAGGAGACAGACACAAGGTGGCAAGTGCTCTCCGCTCTCATCTCGGCCGCTGGACTCTGTATCAACTTCAGGCACACACTCACACAAACACCCGCACACGGGCCTGGAGTGTAGAAGATGACACACTTACACTGGTTGTGTGAACTTACACCTCCAGATTTGTGACTTGAAGCAGACTCGGGGCCTGAGCAGTGGAGATGGCACCAACCCGTGGATCGTGGTGAGCACAGGTCTCAGAGGCCCGGTCCCCACCCACCCTGCAGCCTCTGTCAGCCAGCACAGGCTTATTCTACCTTATAGCTTACAGCCCATCATTAGAGGGAAGTCGGGCATGAACTCAGTCAGGGGCTGATGCAGAAGCCAGGGAGGAACGCTAATTGTTGGCCTACTCCCCCTGGCTTGCACCGCTACCTGCTTAGAGGTGGCACTGCCCACAGTGGACTGGCCCCTCCCACATCAATCACACGAAGTCACCTATAGGTCAGTCTGATGGAGCCAATCTTCCACTGAGGTTCCCTCTTCCAAAGTCAACAGGCACCAAAACAGCACAGTCACACTTGGCTCAGTTGCACCAGATGAGTCTCCCATGTTGGCTATATTATGCCCTGTACCCAAGAAGTGAGTGGGCAGCCGCCAGAGGAGACCACACGTAGGCATTATGCCATCTCCTGAATGGCTGCCACCAGCCTTAGGCCCATCCATGCCATCCAGGAAAGTAGATCTCCTTGTAGAGGTGCGTGAAGTGTGAGCTCACAAGTCAACGTTTAAAGCCTGCACACCTGTTTCGGTTCATCAGCTAGCTAATGAAAATAAACCTTGGTCATGTTTCAGATGGCTTTTCACTGTCCTGGTTTCTGTAGGCACACCGTAAAACTAACTGTGAAGTGCTGTTTCCTGCAGCCCCACCCCCACCCCAGGTAGAAAAGGGGTTAGAAGGCTAAAGAAAGCAGACACACATGGCGTCTGCAGAAATCATTTTCAAGGAAGATCAAATGTAATGTTTTCTTTCAACATGGACAACTGCTTTGAGACGTCCCATCCAAGCAACCTTGAACACAGCCTCTGCGGCCGGCTGATGAGCACCCTGACAAATACCATTTGGGTTTGAGTGACGTCATAAATAAAATAAAACAGTGGGTGGCTAAGAAACAGAACAGATGAAAGGTTTTTTTGGGGGGGGTTCCCCCCTTCGGTCTGCTGAAAACTTACTGTAAGTTACATGTTCAAAAGTAAAGCCCCCACTTCCTGCGGGGACATGCCCTGTGTGATCTGGAGTTCTCAGCTGAGTTTTGCTTGACAGTTTTCATGTCTCTTAAAAGGGACTTTCTTCCCCTTCATGAAGCAAAAGATGTGCATAAACAAAGGAAGGGTCACCGAGCCCGGCTCACTGTCATTCTGCACCATAAGCTAATAGGCGACAACAATACCATGAGGTTGGCCCGCCAACACGCCTGCAGCTGCCGACGGCGTCCTGTGACACAGTATGTGAGCTGTAGACATGCCAGAACCTGCTGAGAGAACCAGAGCCCAGAGAAAGAAAAGGCTTGGCAGTGTTCAAGGTGAGCCTGTCTGGTTCCTCCAAGAGCCCCGGCTGTCCCTCCCTCCCAGGAGCCACAGTACCTTAAGAAAGAAAAGGACAAAACTAGCCCCACTCTGAATGCCCCTCACCCTTTAAAACTCCAATGAAACTTCGCCACAAGTGCTGAGGGGCATCAGAGAGAAGCCATGGAAAATTCTGGATGAACATGAAGCAGCCCACGTGTGTCCTTCCAGTCAGTGGCTTTGACACAAGAAGGGCCTTCCCTGTGGCATGGTGGAGGTAAAACTCCAAATGTTGTGTTAGGCAGACGCCCTGGGCACACTGTAGGGTGATGGACCAGAGGCCTCAGCCTGCACTACCAGTCGTATTTGGAATCAGTTTTGCCCCCAGGTGAAGAGACAAAACCATAATCCCCATTCAGAGTCTTTTAAGCAGAGATTAACCCTCCCCCTTTAGGGGCGTGACACTAGATGGCTCCATTTGTTGAGAGCAGGTGTCCTCACAAGTGAATGGATTATCAGTGGTCACAGGGACCATCCCAGAAGCCTTGTATAACCATTCTTTGGCATTCATGGCACACCCAAACCCATCAGACTAAATGGCAAACAATGTGCCCACATATATGTGTATTTAAATCCTCTTTACTATTTAAAGTTGAATCCACTGTACGCACTGTACGATGCGTATACTGTTGCCTTAGCCATCACTCACCATTGACTTGACCTGGTTTAGAGTTATCTGAGAGGAAAGCAAGGACTGAGGTATCTCCTAGACCAGGCTGCCCTGTGCAGACTGCCATGAGCTTTCATTGGCGTGGGCAGGGCCAGGCCACCATGAGCTGTAGCAGCCCTAAGCAGATAGTTCTGTGTTGTACAAGAGACTGAGCAGCAGAGCACGCGCCGGAGGGTGAGCCAACAAGCAACGCCTCCCTGGCTTCTGCTGTGCTTCCTTGGGTTTGGAGGGTGTGAGCCTCAGGTTCCTGCCCTGACGTCCCCCAGTGACCTGGTGGTATGAGGCGAAGTCAACCCTTTCGTCCATAAGTTGCTTCTGGCTGGTGTGTCTTTATCACAGCAACAGAAAGCAAAACAAGACAATTTGTGATGCGAGGTTGAATCTCAGATGCAGGATCCGTAGATACAGATTGGTACTGCACACAATACAGGAGCAAACTGACCACATGTTCCTGCCACACGCCTGCAGCTCAGACACTGTATGTCTCCTGCGCACGGCAGACTATGTTGTCAGAGATGTTGTCTTGGAGGGACAACACCTGCACCTACCCAGCTGCTGCAGCTTCTATCCTTCTATCTGCAAAACACTGTTCAAAGAATGGGGCTACAAGAGGTCATGAGAGCAGGTAAGCTGGCCCTGCCACTCTCTTGGCCCTCACCATCTGCAGCAGCTGGGAGAACTGGCCCTGCCCCTCACCAGGTACAGCACTTAGGAGAGTGGGCCCCATGCCTCAACTGGGCAGCGCAGTGCAGCTGGCTCTGGTAGCATGGGTGTGGGAGAGCTGGCCCTGCTTCCTGCCGATGGCCACATTGGGTAGCCTAGCCTGAGCAGTGCTGGAGAGCTCGCTCTGGTGGTGTCAAGGTTGGAGAGCCAGCGGGCTGACCAGCTCAGCTGTCACCCAGGCCCAGATCCAGGGCTCTGTGTTGGTCTACCCCAAAATCTAGTATCATCTGTGAACTGCTGGGATGTGTGAAAGGGCCTGTCCTGCTGATCCAAAGCTGCAGGATCTCCATGACACAGGGCAACAACAGTGAGACCAGGAGGAGTCCAGGTGAGGAGCCAATATTGATGGTGTGACAGAAGCCAGAGACATCGAACCTGACTCATTGCAATAAACATTTGCAAGTGAAGACGTGTGGACAGAGGGGTGAACTGTAGGACACATGTGACACACTACAGCTTCCATGATGGTGCAAGTGAAGACGTGTGGACAGAGGGGTGAACTGTGGGACACATGTGACACACTACAGCTTCCATGATGGTGCAAGTGAAGACGTGTGGACAGAGGGGTGAACTGTGGGACACATGTGACACACTACAGCTTCCATGATGGTGCAAGTGAAGACGTGTGGACAGAGGGGTGAACTGTAGGACACATGTGACACACTACAGCTTCCATGATGGTGCAAGTGAAGACGTGTGGACAGAGGGGTGAACTGTGGGACACATGTGACACACTACAGCTTCCATGATGGTGCAAGTGAAGATGTGTGGACAGAGGGGTGAACTGTAGGACACATGTGACACACTACAGCTTCCATGATGGTGCAAGTGAAGACGTGTGGACAGAGGGGTGAACTGTGGGACACATGTGACACACTACAGCTTCCATGATGGTGCAAGTGAAGACGTGTGGACAGAGGGGTGAACTGTGGGACACATGTGACACACTACAGCTTCCATGATGGTGCAAGTGAAGACGTGTGGACAGAGGGGTGAACTGTGGGACACATGTGACACACTACAGCTTCCATGATGGTGCAAGTGAAGACGTGTGGACAGAGGGGTGAACTGTGGGACACATGTGACACACTACAGCTTCCATGATGGTGCAAGTGAAGACGTGTGGACAGAGGGGTGAACTGTGGGACACATGTGACACACTACAGCTTCCATGATGGTGCAAGTGAAGACGTGTGGACAGAGGGGTGAACTGTGGGACACATGTGACACACTACAGCTTCCATGATGGTGCAAGTGAAGACGTGTGGACAGAGGGGTGAACTGTGGGACACATGTGACACACTACAGCTTCCATGATGGTGCAAGTGAAGACGTGTGCACAGAGGGGTGAACTGTGGGACACATGTGACACACTACAGCTTCCATGATGGTGCAAGTGGAGACGTGTGGACAGAGGGGTGAACTGTGGGACACATGTGACACACTACAGCTTCCATGATGGTGCAAGTGAAGACGTGTGGACAGAGGGGTGAACTGTGGGACACATGTGACACACTACAGCTTCCATGATGGTGCAAGTGAAGACGTGTGCACAGAGGGGTGAACTGTGGGACACATGTGACACACTACAGCTTCCATGATGGTGCAAGTGGAGACGTGTGGACAGAGGGGTGAACTGTGGGACACATGTGACACACTACAGCTTCCATGATGGTGCAAGTGAAGACGTGTGGACAGAGGGGTGAACTGTGGGACACATGTGACACACTACAGCTTCCATGATGGTGCAAGTGAAGACGTGTGGACAGAGGGGTGAACTGTGGGACACATGTGACACACTACAGCTTCCATGATGGTGCAAGTGAAGACGTGTGGACAGAGGGGTGAACTGTGGGACACATGTGACACACTACAGCTTCCATGATGGTGCAAGTGAAGACGTGTGGACAGAGGGGTGAACTGTGGGACACATGTGACACACTACAGCTTCCATGATGGTGCAAGTGAAGACGTGTGGACAGAGGGGTGAACTGTGGGACACATGTGACACACTACAGCTTCCATGATGGTGCAAGTGAAGACGTGTGGACAGAGGGGTGAACTGTGGGACACATGTGACACACTACAGCTTCCATGATGGTGCAAGTGAAGACGTGTGGACAGAGGGGAGAACTGTGGGACACATGTGACACACTACAGCTTCCATGATGGTGCAAGTGAAGACGTGTGGACAGAGGGGTGAACTGTGGGACACATGTGACACACTACAGCTTCCATGATGGTGCAAGTGAAGACGTGTGGACAGAGGGGTGAACTGTGGGACACATGTGACACACTGCAGCTTCCATGATGGTGCAAGTGAAGACGTGTGGACAGAGGGGTGAACTGTGGGACACATGTGACACACTACAGCTTCCATGATGGTGCAAGTGGAGACGTGTGGACAGAGGGGTGAACTGTGGGACACATGTGACACACTACAGCTTCCATGATGGTGCAAGTGAAGACGTGTGCACAGAGGGGAGAACTGTGGGACACATGTGACACACTACAGCTTCCATGATGGTGCAAGTGAAGACGTGTGGACAGAGGGGAGAACTGTGGGACACATGTGACACACTACAGCTTCCATGATGGTGCAAGTGAAGACGTGTGGACAGAGGGGTGAACTGTGGGACACATGTGACACACTACAGCTTCCATGATGGTGCAAGTGAAGACGTGTGGACAGAGGGGTGAACTGTGGGACACATGTGACACTCTGCAGCTTCCATGATGGTGCAAGTGAAGACGTGTGGACAGAGGGGTGAACTGTGGGACACATGTGACACACTACAGCTTCCATGATGGTGCAAGTGAAGACGTGTGCACAGAGGGGAGAACTGTGGGACACATGTGACACACTACAGCTTCCATGATGGTGCAAGTGAAGACGTGTGGACAGAGGGGTGAACTGTAGGACACATGTGACACACTGCAGCTTCCATGATGGTGCAAGTGAAGACGTGTGGACAGAGGGGTGAACTGTGGGACACATGTGACACACTACAGCTTCCATGATGGTGCAAGTGAAGACGTGTGGACAGAGGGGTGAACTGTGGGACACATGTGACACACTACAGCTTCCATGATGGTGCAAGTGAAGACGTGTGCACAGAGGGGAGAACTGTGGGAAACATGTGACACACTACAGCTTCCATGATGGTGCAAGTGAAGACGTGTGGACAGAGGGGAGAACTGTGGGACACATGTGACACACTACAGCTTCCATGATGGTGCAAGTGAAGAGGTGTGGACAGAGGGGTGAACTGTGGGACACATGTGACACACTACAGCTTCCATGATGGTGCAAGTGAAGACGTGTGGACAGAGGGGTGAACTGTGGGACACATGTGACACACTACAGCTTCCATGATGGTGCAAGTGAAGACGTGTGCACAGAGGGGAGAACTGTGGGACACATGTGACACACTACAGCTTCCATGATGGTGCAAGTGAAGACGTGTGGACAGAGGGGTGTACTGTAGGACACATGTGACACACTACAGCTTCCATGATGGTGCAAGTGAAGACGTGTGCACAGAGGGGTGAACTGTGGGACACATGTGACACACTACAGCTTCCATGATGGTGCAAGTGAAGACGTGTGGACAGAGGGGAGAACTGTGGGACACATGTGACACACTACAGCTTCCATGATGGTGCAAGTGAAGACGTGTGGACAGAGGGGTGAACTGTGGGACACATGTGACACACTACAGCTTCCATGATGGTGCAAGTGAAGACGTGTGGACAGAGGGGTGAACTGTAGGACACATGTGACACACTGCAGCTTCCATGATGGTGCAAGTGAAGACGTGTGGACAGAGGGGTGAACTGTGGGACACATGTGACACACTACAGCTTCCATGATGGTGCAAGTGAAGATGTGTGGACAGAGGGGTGAACTGTGGGACACATGTGACACACTACAGCTTCCATGATGGTGCAAGTGAAGACGTGTGGACAGAGGGGTGAACTGTGGGACACATGTGACACACTACAGCTTCCATGATGGTGCAAGTGAAGACGTGTGCACAGAGGGGAGAACTGTGGGACACATGTGACACACTACAGCTTCCATGATGGTGCAAGTGAAGAGGTGTGGACAGAGGGGAGAACTGTGGGACACATGTGACACACTACAGCTTCCATGATGGTGCAAGTGAAGACGTGTGGACAGAGGGATGAACTGTAGGACACATGTGACACACTACAGCTTCCATGATGGTGCAAGTGAAGACGTGTGGACAGAGGGGTGAACTGTGGGACACATGTGACACACTACAGCTTCCATGATGGTGCAAGTGAAGACGTGTGGACAGAGGGGTGAACTGTGGGACACATGTGACACACTACAGCTTCCATGATGGTGCAAGTGAAGACGTGTGGACAGAGGGGTGAACTATGGGACACATGTGACACACTACAGCTTCCATGATGGTGCAAGTGAAGACGTGTGGACAGAGGGGTGAACTGTGGGACACATGTGACACACTACAGCTTCCATGATGGTGCAAGTGAAGACGTGTGGACAGAGGGGAGAACTGTGGGACACGCTGTGACATAGTACAGCTTCCATGACCGGATGTTTACTGTGGCTTTGCTCTGTTTATTTTTTTGTTTGTGTGTCTGTTACTTTCTTTTGTGGGGGAGGTTGCAAGAGCCGAGGGCAGATATTACAAGAAGCTGAGTGGGGCTGGGGTGCATGACGTGAAATTCAAAACGAATGAAGAAAAGGGTTAAAAAAGGAAAGAAAAGTGGGGCTATAAAACAAATGACCCCAATAAAAGACACTCAGACACTTCCTTCCCAGGAACTTTTTTTTTTTTTTGGCAGCGGGGTCTTATACAGAAGCCTCTTGGCGCAGGCAAAGGAAGACAGAGCCAGCAGCGCCCACTGGCTCCTTTGCTCCTGCTGGTATCTGAAACGCTGCCTTCTGTCAGAGAGACTTCAAAATTGCTCCCTTGCAAGCTGCCCACCTATTATTGTATGCAGGTGAGCCACAGCTCCCAGCCCAGGCTACACAGCGCTGGAACAAAAGCAATCAAAATCACCTTTTGCACCTACCTGGACCCTATTAAATCAACAGCTGGGTCCCAAACACAACGGGCCGGCAGGACTGCTCCAATCAGGAAGACGTAAAGTATATTTTTCTGGTTGGAATTTTTTTTTTTTGTAAGTAACATTCCAATGCTGTGATAAGGACCTCATCTAGTCAGTGTGAAAAAACCAAACCCACCAAAAGACCAAAGTCCAAAACCAGCAGAAGTCGGAGAGGGAAAGGACCAAGAGGGAAAAACCATGCGGGTAGCTCCCTGCTCTGCAGGGTGAGTCCAGGACACAGAGCAGGGATCCGCAGAAGCAAGGGAAGCTCAGCAGGCCACGGGTTTTCTTCCCAAGGCCACCGGCGTAAAGTCGGTGTGCGGTGGGACTGTCAGCCCACAGTGGTCTGCAGCCTGTCAGCTGCCTGAAGCTCGGCCTCTGATGTAGCGGCACCCCTAACTAAGGCCGGGTCATCTGCACCAGAAACAGATTCTTTCCAGCTCTCCACACACCACACCCTTCTAGAAATATCTGCCAGATGAGGCACTCCAGGGCCCCTGAGGACTTTGCCCCTGGGTGGCCCATTCCGCTTATAGATGGCTGTTGCCATCAAGTAGCATCTGAGTTCTCAGTTAGGGCAGACGTTAGCATGTGTTGCCTGGCCCTTCTCAGCAGTGCTGAAGACATCACTTCACGGCCGGCCCCTCCTCTGCCCCAGAGCTCAGCCGCCTCCCCACCTCATCACTTTGAACTGACACTCTTTGCACGCTGCTCAAAATAGATACTGCTTTTTGGAAACATCTGACTCTTGTCCCAAAAGCAAAAGAGGGAGTTTTCTCTGTCTTTTTCTTAATTACAAGGGTCCTACTAATATGGGGAGCATGAGGAGGGTGGGTTGCTTGATTTGATGGAGCCTAAAAGTCCAAATCATCATCCTGAGCTCAACAGTCCTCTGGCGCCACCTAGTGTGAGAAGATGGGAATGAATCAAGCCTGCGAAGTCCTGAAACATTCAGAGGTCTGCCTGAAGACCTGTTTTTAAGGGAGCTTCCTGAGAAAAGCATATTATTTCTCATGCACCAGGTGCTAATATATAAATATGTTTCTGAACCAAACAATAAAGTGTGTGACCCTTGGATGCCTCTTAACACCAAAGGCTACTAGTTAAAAGATGGGTAACAATAACCTCTCTCTCTCTCTTCTCCCTTCTAAAACTATCTTAATTGAAGGTCTTTGAAACCAGAATGTTCCAGGTGGGAACAGTTACAGAATCTTGCTCCTGCATCCCAGACGCTCAAAAAAGGAATTGCAGACAGCTGTACACAAGAGCTTTAATGACCCCTGTGCCCTGGCACAGTCCAAGTCAGACCATCTTTAGGGCTGATGCTCATCACCTTAGGGGTTTCTGGCAGGGATCCCGTATACAGCAAAGGCCTGGGAGACAAAATAACAAAGCAGGTATCAGAGACTGACCAAAGACGCCTCTGCAGCCAGAACACCCCGTATAGGTTGACCCATGTCTGCAGTCACATCCTCAGCTCCTTTTGGTCTTAAAGCAGTTTACAGTTGCCCAGAGTTATAAGAGAGACAGACAGACACCAGGCCACGCTTCCCTCCTATGGGCCATGCTCCCTTCCATTCGCATTTGACTTTCTGGCTCTGTAAAAGCAAGTTTGCTCCTGGGTGATCCAACTTACAGCATTCCTGACAAAGGTACCCGGTGAGGCTTCCCACCAAGAAATAAACCTGTTTATTCTACTTTCTCTCTCGAGACAAAAAGACCAAAGATTAAGCTGCCATGTGGGACAGAATTGGCTAACTAGGGGCTAAAGAAACTCGAGACCCCACAGCCTGGGGCTGGCCACTTTCAGACTCAGAGCCACTGGTCACTGCTAGCTTCTACCATGCGCAAAATCTCTCAGAGGCCATCTGAAAGGCAACACCCCCAGCCCCCAGCCTCACCCTTACCTCCTCAGTGTCTAGCCTCCCTGGCAAGGCAGCAGTGGGAGGTTTACCACCCACAGACTCAGTAACCAGACTGGGGCCAGGAGTAGGGGGCACAATTATCTTCAGGTGAGCTGAAGCCACCGGCAGAGAAAAGCATGCTGGGGGATGGGGGAACATGTGAGGTAAGGAGTCAAGGACAGGGTAGTGGTACTCAAAATGAAAAAGTTAGCAGTGCCTAGGCTGGGCCTTCCCAAAGGCTTGAGGCTCCGGCCATTGTTTTTGTTTTGTTTTGTTTTGTTTTGTTTTGTTTAACACATCAACATAGGTTGGCCTAGAAACACTGCTCTTACCTAGAGACTGTTCTCTGCCCCTACAGAAGCCAGACTTCCTGCCAGGGGTCTGTAGTGTCTCCTTCGTTCCCCTATGCATGTACACCAAGCACTGTCTACAAACCAATCCTACACAACCATCCTCCAAATAAACCGATTGTGGGCATGAACTATCACGTGTGTGACAGTGTCTGCGGACCAGTGGTGGGCGGCTGTTACTGTGTCTTTTTCTTTTCTAACCACTGGGCAAGTGAAACAGTGACAACTATGTGGTGTGTGTGGAAGTTTGGTGCTCAAGGGGCTTTCATTCTGAGTGGTGTCAAGAAATTGCTAAGGTACCAAGGGGACAGGAAGAAGAAACCCTCAAGGAGCACAGAGGCAAGCTATGGCACCACCTGTCCTTGTAAACACAGCCATGTGACCTGCTTGATTCTGCCTGCAACACACCTGGGACAAAGAACATATTAAGAGCCTAAAATTTTAAAGTATTTAATATTTGGCCCTCTGCAGAAATTTTGTCAAACTCTAGCCTATTATATCATGAGAGGCATCATAGGTATTTAAAAAAACAACAAAAGCAAAACAAACAAAAACAGGACCATAGGCTAAAAAGTCAGTCAAGTGCTTGGTATGCAAACATGAGGGCCTAAGGTCAATCCCCAGCACCCATGGCAGGGCAGGAGGCCTGGGCCTGGCAGTGCACATGTATAATCCCAGCAGTGCAGAGGGAGGGGGGTGCAGGGGGGGACCACTGTAGGAACCAGGCCCGACTGGGCGGCCTGCCTGTCTTGCTGTTTCATGTCCTGTTTCTAGCAGCTTCCATGTCTGTGTTTATGTTGGTTAGCTAATCATGTTTACTGCTCTGAGAACGCACCTCTTCCCTCCTCGAAGACTTTCCCTCGTGTGTGCAATCACCTCTTGAGGGATTTCACCTGCAAGTGGCATTCCTGTTTTGCTGCCTATAAGAAGGCTCTTTGGACACTGAGTAAAAGCTGCTGCTGCTGCTCTCTTAGCTCTTAATACAAAGGAGTGTGTGTGTGTGTGTGTGTGTGTGTGTGTGTGTGTGTGTGTGTGTGTGTGTGTGTGTGTGTTTTAACTCTGCAGTCCCTCGCCCTTGACTTGGTACCGCAGTGGCTCAGGCACCACAGACCACAACACGACAGTCTGGCCAGCCAGCCTAGCTGACTCAATTTCAGCAAACAGGGTGGATGACTCCTAAGAAGCACACAAACATGCCATACACACACCACGAGCACATTCACTTTTTAAGAGAGAGAAAGAAATCAGTGAGCTGCTGAGATTGGTCCAGTGGACGAGGGCACTTGTCACCAAACCTGGCATCCTGGGTCCAACCTCAGGAATCCACATGGTGCAAGGGGAGACCCAATCCCCACAAGCTGTCCTCTGACCACCAAAAGCACACCATGGAACATACAGGCACACGCGTGCGCGCGCACACAAGCACACACGCAGGCACGCGCGCATCCCCACAGGCACACAGAGATGTCTTTATAAGGAGAGCCAAGATAAACCACATTAGTGAGTATGCAGCCACATATGATATACAAGGGAAGACGTTCACAGCCCGCTGAGAACGCTCGTCTGGCCTCCCCCTACATTCTGCACTCGCTGTATCTTGTTCACAGCCCGCTGAGAACGCTCGTCTGGCCTCCCCCTACATTCTGCACTCGCTGCATCTTGTTCACAGCCCGCTGAGAACGCTCGTCTGGCCTCCCCCTACATTCTGCACTCGCTGCATCTTGTTCACAGGCAGCTGAGAATGCTCGTCTGGCCTCCCCCTGCATTCTGCACTCACTGCATCTTGTTCACAGCCCGCTGAGAACACTTGTCTGGCCTCCCCCTGCATTCTGCACTCGATGCATCTTGTTCACAGGCAGCTGAGAATGTTCGTCTGGCCTCCCCCTGCATTCTGCACTCGCTGCATCTTGTTCACAGCCCGCTGAGAACGCTCGTCTGGCCTCCCCCTGCATTCTGCACTCGCTGCATCTTGTTCACAGCCCGCTGAGAACGCTCGTCTGGCCTCCCCCTGCATTCTGCACTCGCTGCATCTTGCCGGGCTCCACAGAGGGAGAACTTGAGCTCTGGGGAAGCAGGGGCGTCGGAGGAAGCGAGGACTCAGGCAATGGCTGCCTGAGGGACCCCAAACCTGTTAGTCTTAATTCCATCACTCATTTGGAGGTCCTCTAGGGTCACAGATTGTTCAAAATTTCTATCCTTTCTTAGCATCCTGAGTCTTAAGGGAAAAAAGACAAAACTCACAGGACATAGGACAAAATGTTACTGTGGCTTCGGTTGCCCTGAACCCAACAGTAACTGTAGAGAGGGGTGGGGGTGGTTGCCTAGGAGATTGATTGCCAAGTTCACTCCCTGGCAGGAACACAGAACTGAACAACCAAGAAAGACAGGAGAGCAAGCCTCAGAGAGTAGTAGCCATTTATACACTGGGGCGGGAGAAGCTTGAGGCTGGAAGCTCACTAAGAGGCTTCTGGCTTGGGTAGCTGTCCCTTTCCTTTTCTGACCCAGTGCCTTCCTGGGAACAAGAGGCCACCATCTCAGGGAGCCTGTGCCAACCCTGCTTTAGAACCATGAGATAAACAGGCCTGTGTTCCCCTTGTGCAAAGGCCACCCAGGAAAGTTCCAGAGAAAAGCTGAAAACCTGTGTGGCTTACAGTCCTTCCCTGCCCCCCAACCCCCACCCTCACCCTCCCCTCCCCCCACCACTGCTAGCAAGAGGCCGGTAGCATGCTGTCCTCAGCATGTGCCTCAGTGGGTCGCACTGGGCAGCTCCTCACCTCTACCCTCTTCCTTCCCCACTGATGCCCATTTTTGCAGAGAATGACAAGTGTCACGCAGACAGCCTGCATGTCCGCCTGTTGCTCCTGAGGGTATGGAGCCCTCCTCTGCTCCCTGCAGATACCCTTGGCTGTGCTGGGAGCAGCCAGCATCCCATCCCAAGGAGACGCTCATCAAAGTCCACTATTTGTAAGAAAAGCAAAGGGAGACATATTAAACACATTACTGTTTAATATAAACCATCCAAAGACTCCAAATGATGTCATATAAAAGTCTACTTATTCCAACCTCAGCAAAAATGCCGAAGGTACACCCTCCACAGGAGGGAGTCACATGGTCCGTGATGTCACAGGAAGGGGGCTAGTAAACTGCTCAGGATCTCAGCAGAAGCCTGGAGAATCTGCAGCTCTTCTGCCCGCAAGGCTTCCACCAAAGGCAGTTGATTTCTCAGTGATACTTTGCCTTCCTTCATGTCAGAAACCTGCAAGTTATTTTTAAATTTAATAAAAATATACTATAAAATTTACTCTGTTAACTGATTTGAGGCAAACAGTCAGTGGCCTTAGGTACCCTCCTCCCCTCCCAGTGTGGGATAACCAGCCCTGCTGTTCACCCCTCCCCTCCCGGTGTGGGATAACCAGCCCTGCTGTTCACCCCTCCCCTCCCGGTGTGGGATAACCAGCCCTGCTGTTCACCCCTCCCCTCCCGGTGTGGGATAACCAGCCCTGCTGTTCACCCCCTCCCCACCTTGTGAGCCTGCTGCTCTGGGAACCTCCTATGATGAATAATACTTGTCCTTCTATATTTTTCTTTTCATTTAGCATAAAATCTTCAAAGTGAACCATTTTAAAATTTTAATACATTTGCGTTTCTTATAAATAAACAATTTCTCATTAAAACAAAAATTTATGAAATTTAAAACATACACACAGAAAAATACTTGAAAGGCTGTTACTAAGAAATCAGGCAATGGTTTCTATCTAATAAAACAAGAGGCAAAAAATAAGTATCAACCTAAGCACCCAACGACAGATAAATAAAGAAAGGGTGATGCACTTACACACTGGGTAGAGACTTAAACAGAAACAAGGGCTGGTGATGGAGCCTGCGCTGGAGTGTGGACCTCAGCGTGAGGCCCTGGGTTCCTCCTCAATGACAAAAAAAGGGAGCGGGAGTAGGAGACCCTACTCTTTGTGACAACAGGAACGAGCCTCGAGGACACTGGGTTGAAGGAAATGCGCCAGGCACAAACCCAGAGCCCACATGTTCTCACTCACATGTGTAGAAAGACTGGTGAGCAGAGGCAAGACTGTGAAGCCACCCACCAGATGACAGAGCTTAGCCAGAGAGGAGGAACGACCCCAGACGCTCTGTACAGCACGTGACCGCAGTTAGAAATGGGCACACAGTGCACGTCAAACAGACTGTAAGAACTCCAATCAAAAAGAAAAAAAGGAGCTATGTGGACAATACTGTGAAACAGTTTAAGAAATTCCGCACAGCATGTATGTATCACAGCACACTGGCCCATGCATCACAGGAGACGCCAGAGCGTGACACTGAGCACCAGCGTCTATTGCTGTCTGCTCTGCTGTTTCTGAGTTGAGGTCTCTCACCTGACCTGGGGCTCACCACATGGACTGGGCCAGCTGGCCAGTGAGCCTTCAGGAATTCTCCTGCTTCCACCTAACCCCAGCACTCTCTGCCTAGCCCCCCACCGCAGCACCTGGCCCCAGGCACACATGCTGCCACCTAACCCAGCGCTCTCTGCCCAGCCCCCACCGCAGCACCTGGCCCCAGGCACACATGCTGCCACCTAAACCCAGCGCTCTCTGCCCAGCCCCCACCACAGCACCTGGCCCCAGGCACATATGCTGTCACCTAAACCCAGCGCTCTCTGCCTAGCCCCCACCACAGCACCTGGCCCCAGGCACACATGCTGTCACCTAAACCCAGCGCTCTCTGCCTAGCCCCCACCACAGCACCTGGCCCCAGGCACATATGCTGTCACCTAAACCCAGCGCTCTCTGCCTAGCCCCCACCACAGCACCTGGCCCCAGGCACACATGCTGTCACCTAAACCCAGCGCTCTCTGCCTAGCCCTCACCACAGCACCTGGCCCCAGGCACACATGCTGCCACCTAAGCCCAGCGCTCTCTGCCCAGCCCCCACCACAGCACCTGGCCCCAGGCACACATGCTGCCACTCTAACCTTCACGTGGTGCTGCAGACCTGAACTCACGTCCTCACACTCGCGAGCGCTTCACCACTGCACCATCTCCCAGTGCCACGCACATAACTTAAAGTGTGGATCTGTGAGCACAGTCAGACAGAGGCTCTACAGCACTGTGTCACTGAGCCCACAGGCTCTGCTGGCAGCATGCAGGGTAAGCAGCCTCAGGGACCTTGCACCCTACAGCGTCAGGAGACACACCTTGTGCAGCACAGCCTGAGTCTCCGCGATGAAATCAGAGCATATTTTCTGGGCCACGCCCAAGCTTGTCTTCTCATTTGTATCTGAGATTACTTCACCAAGGAGGACTCTTTTCCAGGACGTGCTAGGAACAATATGGTCAGTAAGGTCATTTCAGGAGGTCCGATGTTACTGGCGACAGCGTCCCCTGCAACAGCACACACAAGCCGTGCCCCTTCTTCCTGAGCACAATGAGGCTTGTCCCCTAACCTGTGACATCACTGAAGCTCTGAACACAATGAGGCTCGTCCCCTAACCTGTGAGGTCACTGACACTCTGAACACAATGAGGCTCATCTCTTAACCAGTGACGTCACTGAAGCACTGAATAAAGCAACCAGAACAGAGAAGAAAGCAGCCAAGAGGCAATCATGGAGCCAACTAGTCTGTTCTTCGCTGTATTTTCATCACAATCCTGTGCCTGGTGCACAAGTAATTGGAGTCACACCCACCAGCTACAAGGCCACAAGAGGCAGAAACGTAAGAGACAGAGCGGGAAGGCAGAAGACTGGGCAGCCCAGACACGGTTTTTCCTAAAAGGTGACAGCCATGACCAAAATTCACTGCCCAACACCCTCCGCACAGGGATGCGAGGCAGCCGTTCTCACCCGCAGGTGAGTCATGGACGCTGCTGTGGTGCGCACAGTGAAGCTTTGAGAGACCATGAAGCTGACTGCAGCACTAAGACCTCAGGTAGGTCGAGGCAGAACCATGGAGAAAAGGGTTCAAAGCAAGAAGGGACCAGCCAAGTCCTCTTCTTGCAAAAAGAATGGAGGGGGGACAGGCAGGAAATCTGGGAGTATATGAAGTGGCTTAGAATCGGGAGGTATGACGGTGGCTGAACATGCAGGTGCAGGCTCGGCTCACACACAGTGCAGGTGCACACACAGCTCACACACAGTGCAGGTGCAGACACAGCTCACACACAGTGCACGTGCAGACACAGCTCACACACAGTGCAGGTGCACACACAGCTGACACACAGTGTGGGTGCAGGCTTGGCTCACACACAGTGCAGGTACAGACACAGCTCACACACAGTGGAGGTGCAAATACAGCTCACACACAGTGCAGGTGCAAATACAGCTCACACACAGTGCATGTGCAGACACAGCTCACACACAGTGCAGGTGCAAATACAGCTCACACACAGTGCAGGTGCAGACACAGCTCATACACAGTGTGAGACTTACAACTGCTCAGCTTCCAGACACAACAACTTGAGAGCTGTGAGTAAGCGCCAAGATGGTCCATCCCATCCAAATGTCAGGTTCCTACAAGAGAAAAGCGGGCAGCATGAAAACTGCAACTTAGAAATGACCATGCCCAACACCCGAGGAACCGAGGAGTGGCTCTGAACGGGCACAAGTTGGGTCACTTCCTCCAACTACGGAGATGAGTCTGTGTCACACACACAAATGGGTTCTATGAGTGCAGCTGAGGTGACAGAGCAGTCTGTGTCACACACACACACACATGGGTTCTATGAGTGCAGCTGGGGTGACAGAGCAGTCTGTGTCACACACACACACACACACGGGTTCTATGAGTGCAGCTGGGGTGACAGAGCAGTCTGTGTCACACACACACACACATGGGTTCTATGAGTGCAGCTGAGGTGACAGCAGTCTGTGTCACACACACATGGGTTCTGTGAGTGCAGCTGAGGTGACAGAGCAGTCTGTGTCACACACACACACGGGTTCTATCAGTGCAGCTGAGGTGACAGAGCAGTCTGTGTCACACACACACGGGTTCTATCAGTGCAGCTGAGGTGACAGAGCAGTCTGTGTCACACACACACGGGTACTATGAGTGCAGCTGAGGTGACAGAGCAGTCTGTGTCACACACACACGGGTTCTATCAGTGCAGCTGAGGTGACAGAGCAGTCTGTGACACACACACATGGGTTCTATGAGTGCAGCTGAGGTGACAGAGCAGTCTGTGTCACACACACACACACATGGGTTCTATGAGTGCAGCTGAGGTGACAGAACAGTCTGTGTCACACACACACATACATGGGTTCTATGAGTGCAGCTGAGGTAACAGAGCAGTCTGTGTCACACACACATGGGTTCTGTGAGTGCAGTTGAGGTGACAGAGCACTCTATGTCACACACAAACACATGGGTTCTGTGAGTGCAGCTGGGGTGACAGAGCAGTCTGTGTCACACACACATGGGTTCTATGAGTGCAGCTGAGGTGACAGAGCAAACTGTGTCACACACACACACACATGGGTTCTATGAGTGCAGCTGAGGTGACAGAGCAGTCTGTGTCACACACACACGGGTTCTATGAGTGCAGCTGAGGTGACAAGGCAGTCTTTGTCACACACACACGGTTTCTATGAGTGCAGCTGAGGTGACAGAGCAGTCTGTGTCACACACACACGGGTTCTATGAGTGCAGCTGGAGTGACAGAGCAGTCTGTGTCACGCACACATGGGTTCTATGAGTGCAGCTGAGGTGACAGAGCAATCTGTGTCACACACACACATGGGTTCTATGAGTGCAGCTGGGGTGACAGAGCAGTAGGTGTCACACACACACACACATGGGTTCTATGAGTGCAGCTGAAGTGACAGAGCAGTCTCTGTCACACACACACATGGGTTCTATGAGTGCAGCTGGGGTGACAGAGCAGTCTGTGTCACACACACAGACATGGGTTCTATGAGTGCAGCTGGAGTGACAGAGCAGTCTGTGTCACACACACAGACATGGGTTCTATGAGTGCAGCTGAGGTGACAGAGCAGTCTGTGTCACACACACATGGGTTCTATGAGTGCAGCTGAGGTGACAGAGCAGTCTGTGTTACACACACACATGGGTTCTATGAGTGCAGCTGAGGTGACAGAGCAGACTGTGTCACACACACACACACACACACACACACACACACACACGGGTTCTATGAGTGCAGCTGAGGTGACAGAGCAGTCTGTGTTACACACACACATGGGTTCTATGAGTGCAGCTGAGATGACAGAGCAGTCTGTGTCACACACACACACACACACACACGGGTTCTATGAGTGCAGCTGAGGTGACAGAGCAGTCTGTGTCACACACACACACACGGGTTCTATCAGTGCAGCTGAGGTGACAGAGCAGTCTGTGTCACACACACACGGTTTCTATGCGTGCAGCTGAGGTGACAGAGCAGTCTGTGACACACACATGGGTTGTATGAGTGCAGCTGAGGTGACAGAGCAGTCTGTGTCACACACACACAAAGGTTCTATGAGTGCAGCTGGGGTGACAGAGCAGTCTGTGTCACACACACACATGGGTTCTATGAGTGCAGCTGGAGTGACAGAGCAGTCTGTGTCACACACACACACATGGGTTCTATGAGTGCAGCTGAGGTGAAAGAGCAGTCTGTGTCACACACACACACATGGGTTCTTTGAGTGCAGCTGAGGTGACAGAGCAGTCTGTGTTACACACACACATGGGTTCTATGAGTGCAGCTGAGGTGACAGAGCAGTCTGTGTCACACACACACACATGGGTTCTATGAGTGCAGCTGAGATGACAGAGCAGTCTGTGTCACACACACACACATGGGTTCTATGAGTGCAGCTGAGGTGACAGAGCAGTCTGTGTCACACACATGGGTTCTATGAGTGCAGCTGAGGTGACAGAGCAGTCTGTGTTACACACACACATGGGTTCTATGAGTGCAGCTGAGGTGACAGAGCAGTCTGTGTCACACACACACACACATGGGTTCTATGAGTGCAGCTGAGGTAACACAGCAGTCTGTGTCACACACACATGGGTTCTGTGAGTGCAGTTGAGGTGACAGAGCAATCTGTGTCACACACTCGCACACATGGGTTCTATGAGTGCAGCTGAGGTGACAGAGCAGTCTTTGTCACACACACAGGGTTTCTATGAGTGCAGCTGAGGTGACAGAGCAGTCTGTGTCACACACACACACATGGGTTCTATGAGTGCAGCTGGGGTGACAGAGCAGTCTGTGTCACACACACACACACAGGGGTTCTATGAGTGCAGCTGAGGTGACAGAGCAGTCTGTGTCACACATACACATGGGTTCTATGAGTGCAGCTGGAGTGACAGAGCAGACTGTGTCACACACACACACATGGGTTCTGTGAGTGCAGTTGAGGTGACAGAGCACTCTATGTCACACACAAACACATGGGTTCTGTGAGTGCAGCTGGGGTGACAGAGCAGTCTGTGTCACACACACACATCGGTTCTATGAGTGCAGCTGAGGTGACAGAGCAGTCTGTGTCACACACACACACACATGGGTTCTATGAGTGCAGCTGAGGTGACAGAGCAGTCTGTGTCACACACACATGGGTTCTATGAGTGCAGCTGAGGTGACAGAGCAGTCTTTGTCACACACACACGGTTTCTATGAGTGCAGCTGAGGTGACAGAGCAGTCTGTGTCACACACACACGGGTTCTATGAGTGCAGCTGGAGTGACAGAGCAGTAGGTGTCACACACACACACACACATGGGTTCTATGAGTGAAGCTGAGGTGACAGAGCAGTCTGTGTCACACACACACATGGGTTCTATGAGTGCAGCTGGGGTGACAGAGCAGTAGGTGTCACACACACACATGGGTTCTATGAGTGCAGCTGAGGTGACAGAGCAGTCTGTGTCACACACACACACACATGGGTTCTATGAGTGCAGCTGAGGTGACAGAGCAGTCTGTGTCACACACACACCGGTTCTATGAGTGCAGCTGAGGTGACAGAGCAGTCTTTGTCACACACACATGGGTTCTATGAGTGCAGCTGAGGTGACAGAGCAGTCTGTGTCACACACACACATGGGTTCTATGAGTGCAGCTGGGGTGACAGAGCAGTAGGTGTCACACACACACACACATGGGTTCTATGAGTGCAGCTGAGGTGACAGAGCAGTCTGTGTCACACACACACATGGGTTCTATGAGTGCAGCTGGAGTGACAGAGCAGACTGTGTCACACACACACACATGGGTTCTATGAGTGCAGCTGAGGTGAAAGAGCAGTCTGTGTCACACACACACACATGGGTTCTATGAGTGCAGCTGAGGTGACAGAGCAGTCTGTGTCACACACACAGACATGGGTTCTATGAGTGCAGCTGAGGTGACAGAGCAGTCTGTGTCACACACACATGGGTTCTATGAGTGCAGCTGAGGTGACAGAGCAGTCTGTGTTACACA
Organism: Acomys minous; assembly: GCF_964271855.1. Taxonomy (NCBI): domain Eukaryota; kingdom Metazoa; phylum Chordata; class Mammalia; order Rodentia; family Muridae; genus Acomys; species Acomys minous. The sequence continues at coordinate 4,950,298 of NC_140492.1, read as the reverse complement.
CACACATGGGTTCTATGAGTGCAGCTGAGGTGACAGAGCAGTCTGTGTTACACACACACATGGGTTCTATGAGTGCAGCTGAGATGACAGAGCAGTCTGTGTCACACACACACACACATGGGTTCTATGAGTGCAGCTGAGGTGACAGAGCAGTCTGTGTCACACACACACGGGTTCTATGAGTGCAGCTGGAGTGACAGAGCAGTCTGTGTCACGTACACATGGGTTCTATGAGTGCAGCTGAGGTGACAGAGCAATCTGTGTCACACACACACATGGGTTCTATGAGTGCAGCTGGGGTGACAGAGCAGTAGGTGTCACACACACACACACATGGGTTCTATGAGTGCAGCTGAAGTGACAGAGCAGTCTCTGTCACACACACACATGGGTTCTATGAGTGCAGCTGGGGTGACAGAGCAGTCTGTGTCACACACACACATGGGTTCTATGAGTGCAGCTGGAGTGACAGAGCAGTCTGTGTCACACACACATGGGTTCTATGAGTGCAGCTGAAGTGACAGAGCAGTCTCTGTCACACACACACATGGGTTCTATGAGTGCAGCTGGGGTGACAGAGCAGTCTGTGTCACACACACACGGGTTCTATGAGTGCAGCTGGAGTGACAGAGCAGTAGGTGTCACACACACACACACACATGGGTTCTATGAGTGAAGCTGAGGTGACAGAGCAGTCTGTGTCACACACACACACATGGGTTCTATGAGTGCAGCTGGGGTGACAGAGCAGTAGGTGTCACACACACACATGGGTTCTATGAGTGCAGCTGAGGTGACAGAGCAGTCTGTGTCACACACACACACACATGGGTTCTATGAGTGCAGCTGAGGTGACAGAGCAGTCTGTGTCACACACACACCGGTTCTATGAGTGCAGCTGAGGTGACAGAGCAGTCTTTGTCACACACACATGGGTTCTATGAGTGCAGCTGAGGTGACAGAGCAGTCTGTGTCACACACACACATGGGTTCTATGAGTGCAGCTGGGGTGACAGAGCAGTAGGTGTCACACACACACACACATGGGTTCTATGAGTGCAGCTGAGGTGACAGAGCAGTCTGTGTCACACACACACATGGGTTCTATGAGTGCAGCTGGAGTGACAGAGCAGACTGTGTCACACACACACACATGGGTTCTATGAGTGCAGCTGAGGTGAAAGAGCAGTCTGTGTCACACACACACACATGGGTTCTATGAGTGCAGCTGAGGTGACAGAGCAGTCTGTGTCACACACACAGACATGGGTTCTATGAGTGCAGCTGAGGTGACAGAGCAGTCTGTGTCACACACACATGGGTTCTATGAGTGCAGCTGAGGTGACAGAGCAGTCTGTGTTACACACACACATGGGTTCTATGAGTGCAGCTGAGGTGACAGAGCAGTCTGTGTTACACACACACATGGGTTCTATGAGTGCAGCTGAGATGACAGAGCAGTCTGTGTCACACACACACACACAAACACGGGTTCTATGAGTGCAGCTGAGGTGACAGAGAAGTCTGTGTCACACACACACACTCAGGTTCTATCAGTGCAGCTGAGGTGACAGAGCAGTCTGTGTCACACACACATGGGTTCTATGAGTGCAGCTGAGGTGACAGAGCAGTCTGTGTCACACACACATGGGTTCTATGAGTGCAGCTGAGGTGACAGAGCAGTCTGTGTCACACACACAAGGGGTCTATGAGTGTAGCTGAGGTGACAGAGCAGTCTGTGTCTCACACACACACACACACACACACACACACACACACACACACGGGTTCTATGAGTGCAGCTGGAGTGACAAAGCAGTCTGTGTCACACACACACACATGGGTTCTATGAGTGCAGCTGGGGTGACAGAGCAGTCTGTGTCACACACACATAGGTTCTATGAGTTCAGCTGAGGTGACAGAGCAGTCTGTGTCACACACACACACACACATGGGTTCTATGAGTGCAGCTGGAGTGACAAAGCAGTCTGTGTCACACACACACACATGGGTTCTATGAGTGCAGCTGGGGTAACAGAGCAGTCTGTGTCACACACACATGGGTTCTATGAGTGCTGCTCGGGTGACAGAGCAGTCTGTGTCACACACACACACATGGGTTCTATGAGTGCAGCTGAGGTGACAGAGCAGTCTGTGTCACACACACACATGGGTTCTATGAGTGCAGCTGAGGTGACAGAGCAGTCTGTGTCACACGCACACACACATGGGTTCTATGAGTGCATCTGAGGTGACAGAGCAGTCTGTGTCACACACACACACATGGGTTCTATGAGTGCAGCTGAGATGACAGAGCAGTCTGTGTCACACACACACACATGGGTTCTATGAGTGCAGCTGAGGTGACACAGCAGTCTGTGTAACACACACATGGGTTCTATCAGTGCAGCTGAGGTGACAGAGCAGTCTGTGTCACACACACACACACACACACACACACACACACACATAGGTTCTATGAGTGCAGCTGAGGTGACAGAGCAGTCTGTGTCACACACACACACACACACACATGGGTTCTATGAGTGCAGCTGAGGTGACAGAGCAGTCTGTGTCACACACACACATGGGTTCTATGAGTGCAGCTGAGGTGACAGAGCAGACTGTGTCACACACACACACACACACACACACACACGGTTTCTATGAGTGCAGCTGAGGTGACAGAGCAGTCTGTGTCACACACACACACACACACGGGTTCTATGAGTGCAGCTAAGGTGACAGAGCAGTCTGTGTCACACACACACACACACGGGTTCTATGAGTGCAGCTGAGGTGACAGAGCAGTCTGTGTCACACACACACACACACATGGGTTCTATGAGTGCAGCTGGAGTGACAAAGCAGTCTGTGTCACACACACACACATGGGTTCTATGAGTGCAGCTGGGGTAACAGAGCAGTCTGTGTGACACACACATGGGTTCTATGAGTGCTGCTCGGGTGACAGAGCAGTCTGTGTCACACACACACACATGGGTTCTATGAGTGCAGCTGAGGTGACAGAGCAGTCTGTGTCACACACACACATGGGTTCTATGAGTGCAGCTGAGGTGACAGAGCAGTCTGTGTCACACGCACACACACATGGGTTCTATGAGTGCAGCTGAGGTGACAGAGCAGTCTGTGTCACACACACACACATGGGTTCTATGAGTGCAGCTGAGATGACAGAGCAGTCTGTGTCACACACACACACATGGGTTCTGTGAGTGCAGCTGAGGTGACACAGCAGTCTGTGTAACAAACACATGGGTTCTATCAGTGCAGCTGAGGTGACAGAGCAGTCTGTGTCTCACACACACACACACACACACACACACACACACACACACACACATAGGTTCTATGAGTGCAGCTGAGGTGACAGAGCAGTCTGTTTCACACACACACACACACACATGGGTTCTATGAGTGCAGCTGAGGTGACAGAGCAGTCTGTGTCACACACACACATGGGTTCTATGAGTGCAGCTGAGGTGACAGAGCAGTCTGTGTCACACACACACGGGTTCTATGAGTGCAGCTGGGGTGACAGAGCAGTCTGTGAGACACACATGGGTTCTATGAGTGCAGCTGGGGTGACAGAGCAGTAGGTGTCACACACACACACACACACACATGGGTTCTATGAGTGCAGCTGAGGTGACAGAGCAGTCTGTGTCACACACACACATGGGTTCTATGAGTGCAGCTGGGGTGACAGAGCAGTCTGTGTCACACACACATATGGGTTCTATGAGTGCAGCTGGAGTGACAGAGCAGTCTGTGTCACACACACACACATGGGTTCTATGAGTGCAGCTGAGGTGAAAGAGCAGGCTGTGTCACACAAAACACACATGGGTTCTATGAGTGCAGCTGAGGTGACAAGAGCAGTCTGTGTCACACACACACATGGGTTCTATGAGTGCAGCTGGAGTGACAGAGCAGTCTGTGTCACACACACACACATGGGTTCTATGAGTGCAGCTGAGGTGACAGAGCAGTCTGTGTCACACACACACACACACATGGGTTCTATGAGTGCAGCTGGAGTGACAAAGCAGTCTGTTTCACACACACACACATGGGTTCTATGAGTGCAGCTGAGGTGACAGAGCAGTCTGTGTCACACACACACATGGGTTCTATGAGTGCAGCTGAGGTGACAGAGCAGTCTGTGTCACACGCACACACACATGGGTTCTATGAGTGCAGCTGAGGTGACAGAGCAGTCTGTGTCACACACACACACATGGGTTCTATGAGTGCAGCTGAGATGACAGAGCAGTCTGTGTCACACACACACACATGGGTTCTATGAGTGCAGCTGAGGTGACACAGCAGTCTGTGTAACACACACATGGGTTCTATCAGTGCAGCTGAGGTGACAGAGCAGTCTGTGTCACACACACACACACACACGCACACACACATAGGTTCTATGAGTGCAGCTGAGGTGACAGAGCAGTCTGTGTCACACACACACACACACATGGGTTCTATGAGTGCAGCTGAGGTGACAGAGCAGTCTGTGTCACACACACACATGGGTTCTATGAGTGCAGCTGAGGTGACAGAGCAGACTGTGTCACACACACACACACACACACACACACACACACACGGGTTCTATGAGTGCAGCTGAGGTGACAGAGCAGTCTGTGTCACACACACACACACACACACACACGGGTTCTATGAGTGCAGCTGAGGTGACAGAGCAGTCTGTGTCACACACACACACACACGGGTTCTATCAGTGCAGCTGAGGTGACAGAGCAGTCTGTGTCACACACACACGGTTTCTATGAGTGCAGCGGAGGTGACAGAGCAGTCTGTGTCACACACACACGGGTTCTATGAGTGCAGGTGGGGTGACAGAGCAGTAGGTGTCACACACACACACACACACATGGGTTCTATGAGTGCAGCTGAGGTGACAGAGCAATCTGTGTCACACACATGGGTTCTATGCGTGCAGCTGAGGTGACAGAGCAGTCTGTGTCACACACACACACATGGGTTCTATGAGTGCAGCTGAGGTAACAGAGCAATCTGTGTCACACACACATGGGTTCTGTGAGTGCAGTTGAGGTGACAGAGCACTCTATGTCACACACAAACACATGGGTTCTGTGAGTGCAGCTGGGGTGACAGAGCAGTCTGTGTCACACACACATGGGTTCTATGAGTGCAGCTGAGGTGACAGAGCAATCTTTGTCACACACACACACACATGGGTTCTATGAGTGCAGCTGAGGTGACAGAGCAGTCTTTGTCACACACACACACATGGGTTCTATTAGTGCAGCTGAGGTGACAGAGCAGTCTGTGTCACACACACATGGGTTCTATGAGTGCAGCTGAGGTGACAGAGCAGTCTGTGTTACACACACACATGGGTTCTATGAGTGCAGCTGAGATGACAGAGCAGTCTGTGTCACACACACACACATGGGTTCTATGAGTGCAGCTGAGGTAACAGAGCAGTCTGTGTCACACACACATGGGTTCTGTGAGTGCAGTTGAGGTGACAGAGCACTCTATGTCACACACAAACAAATGGGTTCTGTGAGTGCAGCTGGGGTGACAGAGCAGTCTGTGTCACACACACATGGGTTCTATGAGTGCAGCTGAGGTAACAGAGCAGTCTGTGTCACACACACATGGGTTCTGTGAGTGCAGTTGAGGTGACAGAGCAATCTGTGTCACACACTCACACACATGGGTTCTATGAGTGCAGCTGAGGTGACAGAGCAGTCTTTGTCACACACACACGGTTTCTATGAGTGCAGCTGAGGTGACAGAGCAGTATGTGTCACACACACAGGGGTTCTATGAGTGCAGCTGAGGTGACAGAGCAGTCTGTGTCACACATACACATGGGTTCTATGAGTGCAGCTGGAGTGACAGAGCAGACTGTGTCACACACACACACATGAGTTCTGTGAGTGCAGTTGAGGTGACAGAGCACTCTATGTCACACACAAACACATGGGTTTTGTGAGTGCAGCTGGGGTGACAGAGCAGTCTGTGTCACACACACACATCGGTTCTATGAGTGCAGCTGAGGTGACAGAGCAGTCTGTGTCACACACACACACACACATGGGTTCTATGAGTGCAGCTGAGGTGACAGAGCAGTCTGTGTCACACACACACCGGTTCTATGAGTGCAGCTGAGGTGACAGAGCAGTCTTTGTCACACACACACGGTTTCTATGAGTGCAGCTGAGGTGACAGAGCAGTCTGTGTCACACACACACGGGTTCTATGAGTGCAGCTGGAGTGACAGAGCAGTAGGTGTCACACACACACACACATGGGTTCTATGAGTGCAGCTGAGGTGACAGAGCAGTCTGTGTCACACACACACATGGGTCTATGAGTGCAGCTGGGGTGACAGAGCAGTAGGTGTCACACACACACATGGGTTCTATGAGTGCAGCTGAGGTGACAGAGCAGTCTGTGTCACACACACACACACATGGGTTCTATGAGTGCAGCTGAGGTGACAGAGCAGTCTGTGTCACACACACACCGGTTCTATGAGTGCAGCTGAGGTGACAGAGCAGTCTTTGTCACACACACATGGGTTCTATGAGTGCAGCTGAGGTGACAGAGCAGTCTGTGTCACACACACACATGGGTTCTATGAGTGCAGCTGGGGTGACAGAGCAATAGGTGTCACACACACACACACATGGGTTCTATGAGTGCAGCTGAGGTGACAGAGCAGTCTGTGTCACACACATGGGTTCTCTGAGTTCAGCTGAGGTGACAGAGCAGTCTGTGTTACACACACACATGGGTTCTATGAGTGCAGCTGAGGTGACAGAGCAGTCTGTGTCACACACACACACATGGGTTCTATGAGTGCAGCTGAGGTAACAGAGCAGTCTGTGTCACACACACATGGGTTCTGTGAGTGCAGTTGAGGTGACAGAGCACTCTATGTCACACACAAACAAATGGGTTCTGTGAGTGCAGCTGAGGTAACAGAGCAGTCTGTGTCACACACACATGGGTTCTGTGAGTGCAGTTGAGGTGACAGAGCAATCTGTGTCACACACTCACACACATGGGTTCTATGAGTGCAGCTGAGGTGACAGAGCAGTCTGTGTCACACACACAGGGGTTCTATGAGTGCAGCTGAGGTGACAGAGCAGTCTGTGTCACACATACACATGGGTTCTATGAGTGCAGCTGGAGTGACAGAGCAGACTGTGTCACACACACACACATGAGTTCTGTGAGTGCAGTTGAGGTGACAGAGCACTCTATGTCACACACAAACACATGGGTTTTGTGAGTGCAGCTGGGGTGACAGAGCAGTCTGTGTCACACACACACATCGGTTCTATGAGTGCAGCTGAGGTGACAGAGCAGTCTGTGTCACACACACACACACATGGGTTCTATGAGTGCAGCTGAGGTGACAGAGCAGTCTGTGTCACACACACACCGGTTCTATGAGTGCAGCTGAGGTGACAGAGCAGTCTTTCTCACACACACGGTTTCTATGAGTGCAGCTGAGGTGACAGAGCAGTCTGTGTCACACACACACGGGTTCTATGAGTGCAGCTGGAGTGACAGAGCAGTAGGTGTCACACACACACACACATGGGTTCTATGAGTGCAGCTGAGGTGACAGAGCAGTCTGTGTCACACACACACATGGGTTCTATGAGTGCAGCTGGGGTGACAGAGCAGTAGGTGTCACACACAGACATGGGTTTTATGAGTGCAGCTGAGGTGACAGAGCAGTCTGTGTCACACACACACACACATGGGTTCTATGAGTGCAGCTGAGGTGACAGAGCAGTCTGTGTCACACACACACCGGTTCTATGAGTGCAGCTGAGGTGACAGAGCAGTCTTTGTCACACACACATGGGTTCTATGAGTGCAGCTGAGGTGACAGAGCAGTCTGTGTCACACACACACATGGGTTCTATGAGTGCAGCTGGGGTGACAGAGCAGTAGGTGTCACACACAAACACACATGGGTTCTATGAGTGCAGCTGAGGTGACAGAGCAGTCTGTGTCACACACATGGGTTCTATGAGTTCAGCTGAGGTGACAGAGCAGTCTGTGTTACACACACACATGGGTTCTATGAGTGCAGCTGAGGTGACAGAGCAGTCTGTGTCACACACACACACATGGGTTCTATGAGTGCAGCTGAGGTAACAGAGCAGTCTGTGTCACACACACATGGGTTCTGTGAGTGCAGTTGAGGTGACAGAGCACTCTATGTCACACACAAACAAATGGGTTCTGTGAGTGCAGCTGAGGTAACAGAGCAGTCTGTGTCACACACACATGGCTTCTGTGAGTGCAGTTGAGGTGACAGAGCAATCTGTGTCACACACTCACACACATGGGTTCTATGAGTGCAGCTGAGGTGACAGAGCAGTCTTTGTCACACACACACGGTTTCTATGAGTGCAGCTGAGGTGACAGAGCAGTCTGTGTCACACACACAGGGGTTCTATGAGTGCAGCTGAGGTGACAGAGCAGTCTGTGTCACACATACACATGGGTTCTATGAGTGCAGCTGGAGTGACAGAGCAGACTGTGTCACACACACACACATGAGTTCTGTGAGTGCAGTTGAGGTGACAGAGCACTCTATGTCACACACAAACACATGGGTTTTGTGAGTGCAGCTGGGGTGACAGAGCAGTCTGTGTCACACACACACACACATGGGTTCTATGAGTGCAGCTGAGGTGACAGAGCAGTCTGTGTCACACACACACGGTTTCTATGAGTGCAGCTGAGGTGACAGAGCAGTCTGTGTCACACACACACGGGTTCTATGAGTGCAGCTGGAGTGACAGAGCAGTAGGTGTCACACACACACACACATGGGTTCTATGAGTGCAGCTGAGGTGACAGAGCAGTCTGTGTCACACACACACATGGGTTCTATGAGTGCAGCTGGGGTGACAGAGCAGTAGGTGTCACACACAGACATGGGTTCTATGAGTGCAGCTGAGGTGACAGAGCAGTCTGTGTCACACACACACACACATGGGTTCTATGAGTGCAGCTGAGGTGACAGAGCAGTCTGTGTCACACACACACCGGTTCTATGAGTGCAGCTGAGGTGACAGAGCAGTCTTTGTCACACACACATGGGTTCTATGAGTGCAGCTGAGGTGACAGAGCAGTCTGTGTCACACACACACATGGGTTCTATGAGTGCAGCTGGGGTGACAGAGCAGTAGGTGTCACACACACACACACATGGGTTCTATGAGTGCAGCTGAGGTGACAGAGCAGTCTGTGTCACACACACACATGGGTTCTATGAGTGCAGCTGGAGTGACAGAGCAGACTGTGTCACACACACACACATGGGTTCTATGAGTGCAGCTGAGGTGAAAGAGCAGTCTGTGTCACACACACACACATGGGTTCTATGAGTGCAGCTGAGGTGACAGAGCAGTCTGTGTCACACACACATGGGTTCTATGAGTGCAGCTGAGGTGACAGAGCAGTCTGTGTCACACACACAAGGGGTCTATGAGTGTAGCTGAGGTGACAGAGCAGTCTGTGTCACACACACACACACACACACACACACACACACGGGTTCTATGAGTGCAGCTGGAGTGAGAAAGCAGTCTGTGTCAACACACACACACATGGGTTCTATGAGTGCAGCTGGGGTGACAGAGCAGTCTGTGTCACACACACACACATGGGTTCTATGAGTGCAGCTGAGATGACAGAGCAGTCTGTGTCACACACACACACATGGGTTCTATGAGTTCAGCTGAGGTGACAGAGCAGTCTGTGTCACACACACACTTGGATTCTATGAGTGCAGCTGAGGTGACAGAGCAGTCTGTGTCACACACACACACACACACATGGGTTCTATGAGTGCAGCTGGAGTGACAAAGCAGTCTGTGTCACACACACACACATGGGTTCTATGAGTGCAGCTGGGGTAACAGAGCAGTCTGTGTCACACACACATGGGTTCTATGAGTGCTGCTCGGGTGACAGAGCAGTCTGTGTCACACACACACACATGGGTTCTATGAGTGCAGCTGAGGTGACAGAGCAGTCTGTGTCACACACACACATGGCTTCTATGAGTGCAGCTGAGGTGACAGAGCAGTCTGTGTCACACGCACACACACATGGGTTCTATGAGTGCAGCTGAGGTGACAGAGCAGTCTGTGTCACACACACACACATGGGTTCTATGAGTGCAGCTGAGATGACAGAGCAGTCTGTGTCACACACACACACATGGGTTCTATGAGTGCAGCTGAGGTGACACAGCAGTCTGTGTAACACACACATGGGTTCTATGAGTGCAGCTGAGGTGACAGAGCAGTCTGTGTCACACACACACACACACACACACACGCACACACACATAGGTTCTATGAGTGCAGCTGAGGTGACAGAGCAGTCTGTGTCACACACACACACACACATGGGTTCTATGAGTGCAGCTGAGGTGACAGAGCAGTCTGTGTCACACACACACATGGGTTCTATGAGTGCAGCTGAGGTGACAGAGCAGACTGTGTCACACACACACACACACACACGGGTTCTATGAGTGCAGCTGAGGTGACAGAGCAGTCTGTGTCACACACACACACACACACACACACACGGGTTCTATCAGTGCAGCTGAGGTGACAGAGCAGTCTTTGTCACACACACACGGTTTCTATGAGTGCAGCGGAGGTGACAGAGCAGTCTGTGTCACACACACACGGGTTCTATGAGTGCAGGTGGGGTGACAGAGCAGTAGGTGTCACACACACACACACACATGGGTTCTATGAGTGCAGCTGAGGTGACAGAGCAGTCTGTGTCACACACACACATGGGTTCTATGAGTGCAGCTGGGGAGACAGAGCAGTCTGTGTCACACGCACACACACATGGGTTCTATGAGTGCAGCTGAGGTGACAGAGCAGTCTGTGTCACACACACACATGGGTTCTATGAGTGCAGCTGGGGTGACAGAGCAGTCTGTGTCACACACACACATGGGTTCTATGAGTGCAGCTGAGGTGACAGAGCAGTCTGTGTCACACACACACACATGGGTTCTATGAGTGCAGCTGAGGTGACAGAGCAGTCTGTGTCACACACACACACACATGGGTTCTATGAGTGCAGCTGAGGTAACAGAGCAATCTGTGTCACACACACATGGGTTCTGTGAGTGCAGTTGAGGTGACAGAGCACTCTATGTCACACACAAACACATGGGTTCTGTGAGTGCAGCTGGGGTGACAGAGCAGTCTGTGTCACACACACATGGGTTCTATGAGTGCAGCTGACGTGACAGAGCAATCTGTGTCACACACACACACACATGGGTTCTATGAGTGCAGCTGAGGTGACAGAGCAGTCTGTGTCACACACACACACATGGGTTCTATGAGTGCAGCTGAGGTGACAGAGCAGTCTGTGTCACACACACATGGGTTCTATGAGTGCAGCTGAGGTGACAGAGCAGTCTGTGTTACACACACACATGGGTTCTATGAGTGCAGCTGAGGTGACAGAGCAGTCTGTGTCACACACACAAACATGGGTTCTATGAGTGCAGCTGAGATGACAGAGCAGTCTGTGTCACACACACACACATGGGTTCTATGAGTGCAGCTGAGGTGACAGAGCAGTCTGTGTCACACACATGGGTTCTATGAGTGCAGCTGAGGTGACAGAGCAGTCTGTGTTACACACACACATGGGTTCTATGAGTGCAGCTGAGGTGACAGAGCAGTCTGTGTCACACACACACACATGGGTTCTATGAGTGCAGCTGAGGTAACAGAGCAGTCTGTGTCACACACACATGGGTTCTGTGAGTGCAGTTGAGGTGAAAGAGCACTCTATGTCACACACAAACACATGGGTTCTGTGAGTGCAGCTATGGTGACAGAGCAGTCTGTGTCACACACACGGGTTCTATGAGTGCAGCTGAGGTGACAGAGCAATCTGTGTCACACACTCACACACATGGGTTCTATGAGTGCAGCTGAGGTGACAGAGCAGTCTGTGTCACACACACACGGGTTCTATGAGTGCAGCTGAGGTGACAGAGCAGTCTGTGTCACACACACACGGGTTCTATGAGTGCAGGTGGGGTGACAGAGCAGTAGGTGTCACACAGACACACACACATGGGTTCTATGAGTGCAGCTGAGGTGACAGAGCAGTCTGTGTCACACACACACATGGGTTCTATGAGTGCAGCTGGGGAGACAGAGCAGTCTGTGTCACACACACACATGGGTTCTATGAGTGCAGCTGAGGTGACAGAGCAGTCTGTGTCACACACATGGGTTCTATGAGTGCAGCTGAGGTGACAGAGCAGTCTGTGTCACACACACACACATGGGTTCTATGAGTGCAGCTGAGGTGACAGAGCAGTCTGTGTCACACACACACACACATGGGTTCTATGAGTGCAGCTGAGGTAACAGAGCAATCTGTGTCACACACACATGGGTTCTGTGAGTGCAGTTGAGGTGACAGAGCAGTCTGTGTCACACACACATGGGTTCTATGAGTGCAGCTGAGGTGACAGAGCAGTCTTTGTCACACACACACACATGGGTTCTATGAGTGCAGCTGAGGTGACAGAGCAGTCTGTGTCACACACACATGGGTTCTATGAGTGCAGCTGAGGTGACAGAGCAGTCTGTGTTACACACACACATGGGTTCTATGAGTGCAGCTGAGGTGACAGAGCAGTCTGTGTCACACACACACACATGGGTTCTATGAGTGCAGCTGAGATGACAGAGCAGTCTGTGTCACACACATGGGTTCTATGAGTGCAGCTGAGGTGACAGAACAGTCTGTGTCACACACACATGGGTTCTGTGAGTGCAGTTGAGGTGAAAGAGCAGTCTGTGTCACACACACACACATGGGTTCTATGAGTGCAGCTGAGATGACAGAGCAGTCTGTGTCACACACACATGGGTTCTATGAGTGCAGCTAAGGTGACAGAGCACTCTATGTCACACACAAAGACATGGGTTCTGTGAGTGCAGCTGGGGTGACAGAGCAGTCTGTGTCACACACACACATCGGTTCTATGAGTGCAGCTGAGGTGACAGAGCAGTCTGTGTCACACACACATGGGTTCTATGAGTGCAGCTGAGGTGACAGAGCACTCTATGTCACACACACATGGGTTCTATGAGTGCAGCTGAGGTGACAGAGCAGTCTTTGTCACACACACACGGTTTCTATGAGTGCAGCTGTGGTGACAGAGCAGTCTGTGTTACACACACACAAAGGTTCTATGAGTGCAGCTGAGGTGACAGAGCAGTCTGTGTCACACACATGGGTTCTATGAGTGCAGCTGAGGTGACAGAGCAGTCTGTGTCACACACACACACATGGGTTCTATGAGTGCAGCTGAGGTGACAGAGCAGTCTGTGTCACACACACACACACATGGGTTCTATGAGTGCAGCTGAGGTAACAGAGCAATCTATGTCACACACACATGGGTTCGGTGAGTGCAGTTGAGGTGACAGAGCACTCTATGTCACATACAAACACATGGGTTCTGTGAGTGCAGCTGGGGTGACAGAGCAGTCTGTGTCACACACACATGGGTTCTATGAGTGCAGCTGAGGTGACAGAGCAATCTGTGTCACACACACACACACATGGGTTCTATGAGTGCAGCTGAGATGACAGAGCAGTCTTTGTCACACACACACGGTTTCTATGAGTGCAGCTGAGGTGACAGAGCAGTCTGTGTCACACACACAGGGGTTCTATGAGTGCAGCTGGAGTGACAGAGCAGTCTGTGTCACACACACATGGGTTCTATGAGTGCAGCTGAGGTGACAGAGCAGTCTGTGTCACACACACACACACATGGGTTCTATGAGTGCAGCTGAGGTGACAGAGCAGTCTGTGTCACACACACACACACATGGGTTCTATGAGTGCAGCTGAGGTGACAGAGCAGTCTGTGTCACACACACACATGGGTTCTATGAGTGCAGCTGGAGTGACAGAGCAGACTGTGTCACACACACACACATGGGTTCTGTGAGTGCAGTTGAGGTGACAGAGCACTCTATGTCACACACAAACACATGGGTTCTGTGAGTGCAGCTGGGGTGACAGAGCAGTCTGTGTCACACACACACCGGTTCTATGAGTACAGCTGAGGTGACAGAGCAGTCTGTGTCCCACACACACGGGTTCTATGAGTGCAGCTGGAGTGACAGAGCAGTAGGTGTCACACACACACACACATGGGTTCTATGAGTGCAGCTGAGGTGACAGAGCAGTCTGTGTCACACACACACATGGGTTCTATGAGTGCAGCTGAGGTGACAGAGCAGTCTGTGTCACACACACACACACATGGGTTCTATGAGTGCAGCTGAGGTGACAGAGCAGTCTGTGTCACACACACACGGGTTCTATGAGTGCAGCTGAGGTGACAGAGCAGTCTTTGTCACACACACATGGGTTCTATGAGTGCAGATGAGGTGACAGAGCAGTCTGTGTCACACACACACATGGGTTCTATGAGTGCAGCTGGGGTGACAGAGCAGTAGGTGTCACACACACACACACATGGGTTCTATGAGTGCAGCTGAGGTGACAGAGCAGTCTGTGTCACACACACACATGGGTTCTATGAGTGCAGCTGGAGTGACAGAGCAGACTGTGTCACACACACACACATGGGTTCTATGAGTGCAGCTGAGGTGACAAGAGCAGTCTGTGTCACACACACATGGGTTCTATGAGTGCAGCTGGAGTGACAGAGCAGTCTGTGTCACACACACAGACATGGGTTCTATGAGTGCAGCTGAGGTGACAGAGCAGTCTGTGTCACACGCACATGGGTTCTATGAGTGCAGCTGAGGTGACAGAGCAGTCTGTGTTACACACACACATGGGTTCTATGAGTGCAGCTGAGGTGACAGAGCAGACTGTGTTACACACACACATGGGTTCTATGAGTGCAGCTGAGGTGACAGAGCAGTCTGTGTCACACACACACACACACACACACACACGGGTTCTATGAGTGCAGCTGAGGTGACAGAGCAGTCTGTGTCACACACACACACACACACACACGGGTTCTATCAGTGCAGCTGAGGTGACAGAGCAGTCTGTGTCACACACACACATGGGTTCTATGAGTGCAGCTGAGGTGACAGAGCAGTCTGTGTCACACACATGGGTTCTATGAGTGCAGCTGAGGTGACAGAGCAGTCTGTGTCACACACACACACATGGGTTCTATGAGTGCAGCTGAGGTGACAGAGCAGTCTGTGTCACACACACACACACACACACGGATTCTATGAGTGCAGCTGAGGTGACAGAGCAGTCTGTGTCACACACACACACTCGGGTTCTATCAGTGCAGCTGAGGTGACAGAGCAGTCTGTGTCACACACACATGGGTTCTATGAGTGCAGCTGAGGTGACAGAGCAGTCTGTGTCACACACACATGGGTTCTATGAGTGCAGCTGAGGTGACAGAGCAGTCTGTGTCACACACACAAGGGGTCTATGAGTGTAGCTGAGGTGACAGAGCAGTCTGTGTCACACACACACACACACATACACACACACACACACACGGGTTCTATGAGTGCAGCTGGAGTGACAAAGCAGTCTGTGTCACACACACACGGGTTCTATGAGTGCAGCTGGGGTAACAGAGCAGTCTGTGTCACACACACATGGGTTCTATGAGTGCTGCTCGGGTGACAGAGCAGTCTGTGTCACACACACACACATGGGTTCTATGAGTGCAGCTGAGGTGACAGAGCAGTCTGTGTCACACACACATGGGTTCTATGAGTGCAGCTGAGGTGACAGAGCAGTCTGTGTCACACGCACACACACATGGGTTCTATGAGTGCAGCTGAGGTGACAGAGTAGTCTGTGTCACACACACACACATGGGTTCTATGAGTGCAGCTGAGATGACAGAGCAGTCTGTGTCACACACACACACATGGGTTCTATGAGTGCAGCTGAGGTGACACAGCAGTCTGTGTAACACACACATGGGTTCTATCAGTGCAGCTGAGGTGACAGAGCAGTCTGTGTCACACACACACACACACACACACACACATACACACACACATAGGTTCTATGAGTGCAGCTGAGGTGACAGAGCAGTCTGTGTCACACACACACACACACATGGGTTCTATGAGTGCAGCTGAGGTGACAGAGCAGTCTGTGTCACACACACACATGGGTTCTATGAGTGCAGCTGAGGTGACAGAGCAGACTGTGTCACACACACACACACACACACACACACACACACACACACGGGTTCTATGAGTGCAGCTGAGGTGACAGAGCAGTCTGTGTCACACACACACACACACACACACACGGGTTCTATGAGTGCAGCTGAAGTTACAGAGCAGTCTGTGTCACACACACACACATGGGTTCTATGAGTGCAGCTGAGGTGACAGAGCAGTCTGTGTCACACACACACATGGGTTCTATGAGTGCAGCTGAGGTGACAGAGCAGACTGTGTCACACACACACACACACACACACACACACACACACACGGGTTCTATGAGTGCAGCTGAGGTGACAGAGCAGTCTGTGTCACACACACACACACACATGGGTTCTATGAGTGCAGCTGGGGTGACAGAGCAGTTTGTGACACACACATGGGTTGTATGAGTGCAGCTGAGGTGACAGAGCAGTCTGTGTCACACACACACATGGGTTCTATGAGTGCAGCTGAGGTGAAAGAGCAGTCTGTGTCACACACACACACATGGGTTCTATGAGTGCAGCTGAGGTGACAAGAGCACTCTGTGTCACACACACATGGGTTCTATGAGTGCAGCTGGAGTGACAGAGCAGTCTGTGTCACACACACAGACATGGGTTCTATGAGTGCAGCTGAGGTGACAGAGCAGTCTGTGTCACACACACACACACACACATGGGTTCTATGAGTGCAGCTGGAGTGACAAAGCAGTCTGTGTCACACACACACACATGGGTTCTATGAGTGCAGCTGGGGTAACAGAGCAGTCTGTGTCACACACACACACATGGGTTCTATGAGTGCAGCTGGAGTGACAAAGCAGTCTGTGTCACACACACACACATGGGTTCTATGAATGCAGCTGAGGTGACAGAGCAGTCTGTGTCACACACACACACACATGGGTTCTATGAGTGCAGCTGAGGTGACAGAGCAGTCTGTGTCACACACACACGGGTTCTATGAGTGCAGCTGAGGTGACAGAGCAGTCTTTGTCACACACACATGGGTTCTATGAGTGCAGCTGAGGTGACAGAGCAGTCTGTGTCACACACACACACATGGGTTCTATGAGTGCAGCTGGGGTGACAGAGCAGTAGGTGTCACACACACACACACATGGGTTCTATGAGTGCAGCTGAGGTGACAGAGCAGTCTGTGTCACACACACACATGGGTTCTATGAGTGCAGCTGGAGTGACAGAGCAGACTGTGTCACACACACACACATGGGTTCTATGAGTGCAGCTGAGGTGAAAGAGCAGTCTGTGTCACACACACACACATGGGTTCTATGAGTGCAGCTGAGGTGACAAGAGCAGTCTGTGTCACACACACATGGGTTCTATGAGTGCAGCTGGAGTGACAGAGCAGTCTGTGTCACACACACAGACATGGGTTCTATGAGTGCAGCTGAGGTGACAGAGCAGTCTGTGTCACACACACATGGGTTCTATGAGTGCAGCTGAGGTGACAGAGCAGACTATGTCACACACACACACACACACACACACACACACACACACACACACACGGGTTCTATGAGTGCAGCTGAGGTGACAGAGCAGTCTGTGTTACACACACACATGGGTTCTATTAGTGCAGCTGAGATGACAGAGCAGTCTGTGTCACACACACACACACACACACACACACACGGGTTCTATGAGTGCAGCTGAGGTAACAGAGCAGTCTGTGTCACACACACAGACATGGGTTCTATGAGTGCAGCTGAGGTGACAGAGCAGTCTGTGTCACACACACATGGGTTCTATGAGTGCAGCTGAGGTGACAGAGCAGTCTGTGTCACACACACATGGGTTCTATGAGTGCAGCTGAGGTGACAGAGCAGTCTGTGTCACACACACAAGGGGTCTATGAGTGTAGCTGAAGTGACAGAGCAGTCTGTGTCACACACACACACACACACACACACACACACAAACATGGGTTCTATGAGTGCAGCTGGGGTGACAGAGCAGTCTGTGTCACACACACACACATGGGTTCTATGAGTGCAGCTGGGGTGATAGAGCAGTCTGTGTCACACACACATAGGTTCTATGAGTTCAGCTGAGGTGACAGAGCAGTCTGTGTCACACACACACTTGGATTCTATGAGTGCAGCTGAGGTGACAGAGCAGTCTGTGTCACACACACACACACACACATGGGTTCTATGAGTGCAGCTGGAGTGACAAAGCAGTCTGTGTCACACACACACACATGGGTTCTATGAGTGCAGCTGGGGTAACAGAGCAGTCTGTGTCACACACACATGGGTTCTATGAGTGCTGCTCGGGTGACAGAGCAGTCTGTGTCACACACACACACATGGGTTCTATGAGTGCAGCTGAGATGACAGAGCAGTCTGTGTCACACACACACACACATGGGTTCTATGAGTGCAGCTGAGGTGACAGAGCAGTCTGTGTCACACACACACACATGGGTTCTATGAGTGCAGCTGAGATGACAGAGCAGTCTGTGTCACACACACACACACATGGGTTCTATGAGTGCAGCTGAGGTGACACAGCAGTCTGTGTAACACACACATGGGTTCTATCAGTGCAGCTGAGGTGACAGAGCAGTCTGTGTCACACACACACACACACACACATCGGTTCTATGAGTGCAGCTGAGGTTACAGAGCAGTCTGTGTCACACACACACACACATGGGTTCTATGAGTGCAGCTGAGGTGACAGAGCAGTCTGTGTCACACACACACATCGGTTCTATGAGTGCAGCTGAGGTGACAGAGCAGTCTGTGTCACACACACAGACATGGGTTCTATGAGTGCAGCTGAGGTGACAGAGCAGTCTGTGTAACACACACATGGGTTCTATGAGTGCAGCTGAGGTGACAGAGCAGTCTGTGTAACACACACACACATGGGTTCTATGAGTGCAGCTGAGGTGACAGAGCAGTCTGTGTCACACACACACACATGGGTTCTATGAGTGCAGCTGAGGTGACAGAGCAGTCTGTGTCACACACACACATGGATTCTATGAGTGCAGCTGAGGTGACAGAGCAGTCTGTGTCACACACACACTTGGATTCTATGAGTGCAGCTGAGGTGACAGAGCAGTCTGTGTCACACACGCATGGGTTCTATAAGTGCAGCTGAGGTGACAGAGCAGTCTGTGTAACACACACATGGGTTCTATGAGTGCAGCTGAGGTGACAGAGTAGTCTGTGTCACACACACACACATGGGTTCTATGAGTGCAGCTGAGGTGACAGAGCAGTCTGTGTCACACACACACATGGGTTCTATGAGTGCAGCTGAGGTGACAGAGCAGTCTGTGTCACACGCACACACACATGGGTTCTATGAGTGCAGCTGAGGTGACAGAGTAGTCTGTGTCACACACACACACATGGGTTTTATGAGTGCAGCTGAGATGACAGAGCAGTCTGTGTCACACACACACACATGGGTTCTATGAGTGCAGCTGAGGTGACACAGCAGTCTGTGTAACACACACATGGGTTCTATCAGTGCAGCTGAGGTGACAGAGCAGTCTGTGTCACACACACACACACACACACACACACACACATACACACACACATAGGTTCTATGAGTGCAGCTGAGGTGACAGAGCAGTCTGTGTCACACACACACACACACATGGGTTCTATGAGTGCAGCTGAGGTGACAGAGCAGTCTGTGTCACACACACACATGGGTTCTATGAGTGCAGCTGAGGTGACAGAGCAGACTGTGTCACACACACACACACACACACACACACACACACACACACGGGTTCTATGAGTGCAGCTGAGGTGACAGAGCAGTCTGTGTCACACACACACACACACACACACACGGGTTCTATGAGTGCAGCTGAGGTGACAGAGCAGTCTGTGTCACACACACACACACATGGGTTCTATGAGTGCAGCTGAGGTGACAGAGCAGTCTGTGTCACACACACACATGGGTTCTATGAGTGCAGCTGAGGTGACAGAGCAGACTGTGTCACACACACACACAAACACACACACACACACACACGGGTTCTATGAGTGCAGCTGAGGTGACAGAGCAGTCTGTGTCACACACACACACACACATGGGTTCTATGAGTGCAGCTGGGGTGACAGAGCAGTTTGTGACACACACATGGGTTGTATGAGTGCAGCTGAGGTGACAGAGCAGTCTGTGTCACACACACACATGGGTTCTATGAGTGCAGCTGAGGTGAAAGAGCAGTCTGTGTCACACACACACACATGGGTTCTATGAGTGCAGCTGAGGTGACAAGAGCACTCTGTGTCACACACACATGGGTTCTATGAGTGCAGCTGGAGTGACAGAGCAGTCTGTGTCACACACACAGACATGGGTTCTATGAGTGCAGCTGAGGTGACAGAGCAGTCTGTGTCACACACACATGGGTTCTATGAGTGCAGCTGAGGTGACAGAGCAGTCTGTGTTACACACACACATGGGTTCTATGAGTGCAGCTGAGGTGACAGAGCAGACTATGTCACACACACACACACACACACACACACACACACACACACACACGGGTTCTATGAGTGCAGCTGAGGTGACAGAGCAGTCTGTGTTACACACACACATGGGTTCTATGAGTGCAGCTGGAGTGACAGCAGTCTGTGTCACACACACACACACACACACACACGGGTTCTATGAGTGCAGCTGAGGTGACAGAGCAGTCTGTGTCACACACACACACTCGGGTTCTATCAGTGCAGCTGAGGTGACAGAGCAGTCTGTGTCACACACACATGGGTTCTATGAGTGCAGCTGAGGTGACAGAGCAGTCTGTGTCACACACACATGGGTTCTATGAGTGCAGCTGAGGTGACAGAGCAGTCTGTGTCACACACACAAGGGGTCTATGAGTGTAGCTGAAGTGACAGAGCAGTCTGTGTCACACACACACACACACACACACACACACACACACACAAACATGGGTTCTATGAGTGCAGCTGGGGTGACAGAGCAGTCTGTGTCACACACACACACATGGGTTCTATGAGTGCAGCTGGGGTGATAGAGCAGTCTGTGTCACACACACATAGGTTCTATGAGTTCAGCTGAGGTGACCGAGCAGTCTGTGTCACACACACACTTGGATTCTATGAGTGCAGCTGAGGTGACAGAGCAGTCTGTGTCACACACACACACACACACACATGGGTTCTATGAGTGCAGCTGGAGTGACAAAGCAGTCTGTGTCACACACACACACATGGGTTCTATGAGTGCAGCTGGGGTAACAGAGCAGTCTGTGTCACACACACACACATGGGTTCTATGAGTGCAGCTGGAGTGACAAAGCAGTCTGTGTCACACACACACACATGGGTTCTATGAATGCAGCTGAGGTGACAGAGCAGTCTGTGTCACACACACACACACATGGGTTCTATGAGTGCAGCTGAGGTGACAGAGCAGTCTGTGTCACACACACACCGGTTCTATGAGTGCAGCTGAGGTGACAGAGCAGTCTTTGTCACACACACATGGGTTCTATGAGTGCAGCTGAGGTGACAGAGCAGTCTGTGTCACACACACACACATGGGTTCTATGAGTGCAGCTGGGGTGACAGAGCAGTAGGTGTCACACACACACACACATGGGTTCTATGAGTGCAGCTGAGGTGACAGAGCAGTCTGTGTCACACACACACATGGGTTCTATGAGTGCAGCTGGAGTGACAGAGCAGACTGTGTCACACACACACACATGGGTTCTATGAGTGCAGCTGAGGTGAAAGAGCAGTCTGTGTCACACACACACACATGGGTTCTATGAGTGCAGCTGAGGTGACAAGAGCAGTCTGTGTCACACACACATGGGTTCTATGAGTGCAGCTGGAGTGACAGAGCAGTCTGTGTCACACACACAGACATGGGTTCTATGAGTGCAGCTGAGGTGACAGAGCAGTCTGTGTCACACACACATGGGTTCTATGAGTGCAGCTGAGGTGACAGAGCAGTCTGTGTTACACACACACATGGGTTCTATGAGTGCAGCTGAGGTGACAGAGCAGACTATGTCACACACACACACACACACACACACACACACACACACACACGGGTTCTATGAGTGCAGCTGAGGTGACAGAGCAGTCTGTGTTACACACACATGGGTTCTATTAGTGCAGCTGAGATGACAGAGCAGTCTGTGTCACACACACACACACACACACACACGGGTTCTATGAGTGCAGCTGGAGTGACAGAGCAGTCTGTGTCACACACACAGACATGGGTTCTATGAGTGCAGCTGAGGTGACAGAGCAGTCTGTGTCACACACACATGGGTTCTATGAGTGCAGCTGAGGTGACAGAGCAGTCTGTGTTACACACACACATGGGTTCTATGAGTGCAGCTGAGGTGACAGAGCAGACTATGTCACACACACACACACACACACACACACACACACACACACACACACACGGGTTCTATGAGTGCAGCTGAGGTGACAGAGCAGTCTGTGTTACACACACACATGGGTTCTATGAGTGCAGCTGGAGTGACAGCAGTCTGTGTCACACACACACGGGTTCTATGAGTGCAGCTGAGGTGACAGAGCAGTCTGTGTCACACACACACACTCGGGTTCTATCAGTGCAGCTGAGGTGACAGAGCAGTCTGTGTCACACACACATGGGTTCTATGAGTGCAGCTGAGGTGACAGAGCAGTCTGTGTCACACACACATGGGTTCTATGAGTGCAGCTGAGGTGACAGAGCAGTCTGTGTCACACACACAAGGGGTCTATGAGTGTAGCTGAAGTGACAGAGCAGTCTGTGTCACACACACACACACACACACACACACACACACACACACACACACACAAACATGGGTTCTATGAGTGCAGCTGGGGTGACAGAGCAGTCTGTGTCACACACACACACATGGGTTCTATGAGTGCAGCTGGGGTGATAGAGCAGTCTGTGTCACACACACATAGGTTCTATAAGTTCAGCTGAGGTGACAGAGCAGTCTGTGTCACACACACACTTGGATTCTATGAGTGCAGCTGAGGTGACAGAGCAGTCTGTGTCACACACACACACACACACACATGGGTTCTATGAGTGCAGCTGGAGAGACAAAGCAGTCTGTGTCACACACACACACATGGGTTCTATGAGTGCAGCTGGGGTAACAGAGCAGTCTGTGTCACACACACACACATGGGTTCTATGAGTGCAGCTGGAGTGACAAAGCAGTCTGTGTCACACACACACACATGGGTTCTATGAATGCAGCTGAGGTGACAGAGCAGTCTGTGTCACACACACACACACATGGGTTCTATGAGTGCAGCTGAGGTGACAGAGCAGTCTGTGTCACACACACACGGGTTCTATGAGTGCAGCTGAGGTGACAGAGCAGTCTTTGTCACACACACATGGGTTCTATGAGTGCAGCTGAGGTGACAGAGCAGTCTGTGTCACACACACACACATGGGTTCTATGAGTGCAGCTGGGGTGACAGAGCAGTAGGTGTCACACACACACACACATGGGTTCTATGAGTGCAGCTGAGGTGACAGAGCAGTCTGTGTCACACACACACATGGGTTCTATGAGTGCAGCTGGAGTGACAGAGCAGACTGTGTCACACACACACACATGGGTTCTATGAGTGCAGCTGAGGTGAAAGAGCAGTCTGTGTCACACACACACACATGGGTTCTATGAGTGCAGCTGAGGTGACAAGAGCAGTCTGTGTCACACACACATGGGTTCTATGAGTGCAGCTGGAGTGACAGAGCAGTCTGTGTCACACACACAGACATGGGTTCTATGAGTGCAGCTGAGGTGACAGAGCAGTCTGTGTCACACACACATGGGTTCTATGAGTGCAGCTGAGGTGACAGAGCAGTCTGTGTTACACACACACATGGGTTCTATGAGTGCAGCTGAGGTGACAGAGCAGACTATGTCACACACACACACACACACACACACACACACACACACACACACACGGGTTCTATGAGTGCAGCTGAGGTGACAGAGCAGTCTGTGTCACACACACACACTCGGGTTCTATCAGTGCAGCTGAGGTGACAGAGCAGTCTGTGTCACACACACATGGGTTCTATGAGTGCAGCTGAGGTGACAGAGCAGTCTGTGTCACACACACATGGGTTCTATGAGTGCAGCTGAGGTGACAGAGCAGTCTGTGTCACACACACAAGGGGTCTATGAGTGTAGCTGAAGTGACAGAGCAGTCTGTGTCACACACACACACACACACACACACACACACACACAAACATGGGTTCTATGAGTGCAGCTGGGGTGACAGAGCAGTCTGTGTCACACACACACACATGGGTTCTATGAGTGCAGCTGGGGTGATAGAGCAGTCTGTGTCACACACACATAGGTTCTATGAGTTCAGCTGAGGTGACAGAGCAGTCTGTGTCACACACACACTTGGATTCTATGAGTGCAGCTGAGGTGACAGAGCAGTCTGTGTCACACACACACACACACACACATGGGTTCTATGAGTGCAGCTGGAGTGACAAAGCAGTCTGTGTCACACACACACACAGGGGTTCTATGAGTGCAGCTGGGGTAACAGAGCAGTCTGTGTCACACACACACACATGGGTTCTATGAGTGCAGCTGGAGTGACAAAGCAGTCTGTGTCACACACACACACATGGGTTCTATGAATGCAGCTGAGGTGACAGAGCAGTCTGTGTCACACACACACACACATGGGTTCTATGAGTGCAGCTGAGGTGACAGAGCAGTCTGTGTCACACACACACATGGGTTCTATGAGTGCAGCTGGAGTGACAGAGCAGTCTTTGTCACACACACATGGGTTCTATGAGTGCAGCTGAGGTGACAGAGCAGTCTGTGTCACACACACACACATGGGTTCTATGAGTGCAGCTGAGGTGACAAGAGCAGTCTGTGTCACACACACATGGGTTCTATGAGTGCAGCTGGAGTGACAGAGCAGTCTGTGTCACTCACACAGACATGGGTTCTATGAGTGCAGCTGAGGTGACAGAGCAGTCTGTGTCACACACACATGGGTTCTATGAGTGCAGCTGAGGTGACAGAGCAGTCTGTGTTACACACACACATGGGTTCTATGAGTGCAGCTGAGGTGACAGAGCAGACTATGTCACACACACACACACACACACACACACACACACACACACACACGGGTTCTATGAGTGCAGCTGAGGTGACAGAGCAGTCTGTGTTACACACACACATGGGTTCTATTAGTGCAGCTGAGATGACAGAGCAGTCTGTGTCACACACACACACACACACACACACACGGGTTCTATGAGTGCAGCTGGAGTGACAGAGCAGTCTGTGTCACACACACAGACATGGGTTCTATGAGTGCAGCTGAGGTGACAGAGCAGTCTGTGTCACACACACATGGGTTCTATGAGTGCAGCTGAGGTGACAGAGCAGTCTGTGTTACACACACACATGGGTTCTATGAGTGCAGCTGAGGTGACAGAGCAGACTATGTCACACACACACACACACACACACACACACACACACACACACACACACGGGTTCTATGAGTGCAGCTGAGGTGACAGAGCAGTCTGTGTTACACACACACATGGGTTCTATGAGTGCAGCTGGAGTGACAGCAGTCTGTGTCACACACACACGGGTTCTATGAGTGCAGCTGAGGTGACAGAGCAGTCTGTGTCACACACACACACTCGGGTTCTATCAGTGCAGCTGAGGTGACAGAGCAGTCTGTGTCACACACACATGGGTTCTATGAGTGCAGCTGAGGTGACAGAGCAGTCTGTGTCACACACACATGGGTTCTATGAGTGCAGCTGAGGTGACAGAGCAGTCTGTGTCACACACACAAGGGGTCTATGAGTGTAGCTGAAGTGACAGAGCAGTCTGTGTCACACACACACACACACACACACACACACACACACAAACATGGGTTCTATGAGTGCAGCTGGAGTGACAAAGCAGTCTGTGTCACACACACACACATGGGTTCTATGAGTGCAGCTGGGGTAACAGAGCAGTCTGTGTCACACACACACACATGGGTTCTATGAGTGCAGCTGGAGTGACAAAGCAGTCTGTGTCACACACACACACATGGGTTCTATGAATGCAGCTGAGGTGACAGAGCAGTCTGTGTCACACACACACACACATGGGTTCTATGAGTGCAGCTGAGGTGACAGAGCAGTCTGTGTCACACACACACGGGTTCTATGAGTGCAGCTGAGGTGACAGAGCAGTCTTTGTCACACACACATGGGTTCTATGAGTGCAGCTGAGGTGACAGAGCAGTCTGTGTCACACACACACACATGGGTTCTATGAGTGCAGCTGGGGTGACAGAGCAGTAGGTGTCACACACACACACACATGGGTTCTATGAGTGCAGCTGAGGTGACAAGAGCAGTCTGTGTCACACACACATGGGTTCTATGAGTGCAGCTGGAGTGACAGAGCAGTCTGTGTCACACACACAGACATGGGTTCTATGAGTGCAGCTGAGGTGACAGAGCAGTCTGTGTCACACACACATGGGTTCTATGAGTGCAGCTGAGGTGACAGAGCAGTCTGTGTTACACACACACATGGGTTCTATGAGTGCAGCTGAGGTGACAGAGCAGACTATGTCACACACACACACACACACACACACACACACACACACACACACACACACGGGTTCTATGAGTGCAGCTGAGGTGACAGAGCAGTCTGTGTTACACACACACATGGGTTCTATTAGTGCAGCTGAGATGACAGAGCAGTCTGTGTCACACACACACACACACACACACACACGGGTTCTATGAGTGCAGCTGAGGTGACAGAGCAGTCTGTGTCACACACACACACTCGGGTTCTATCAGTGCAGCTGAGGTGACAGAGCAGTCCGTGTCACACACACATGGGTTCTATGAGTGCAGCTGAGGTGACAGTGCAGTCTGTGTCACACACACATGGGTTCTATGAGTGCAGCTGAGGTGACAGAGCAGTCTGTGTCACACACACAAGGGGTCTATGAGTGTAGCTGAAGTGACAGAGCAGTCTGTGTCACACACACACACACACACACACACACACACACACAAACATGGGTTCTATGAGTGCAGCTGGGGTGACAGAGCAGTCTGTGTCACACACACACACATGGGTTCTATGAGTGCAGCTGGGGTGATAGAGCAGTCTGTGTCACACACACATAGGTTCTATGAGTTCAGCTGAGGTGACAGAGCAGTCTGTGTCACACACACACTTGGATTCTATGAGTGCAGCTGAGGTGACAGAGCAGTCTGTGTCACACACACACACACACACATGGGTTCTATGAGTGCAGCTGGAGTGACAAAGCAGTCTGTGTCACACACACACACATGGGTTCTATGAGTGCAGCTGGGGTAACAGAGCAGTCTGTGTCACACACACATGGGTTCTATGAGTGCTGCTCGGGTGACAGAGCAGTCTGTGTCACACACACACACATGGGTTCTATGAGTGCAGCTGAGATGACAGAGCAGTCTGTGTCACACACACACACACATGGGTTCTATGAGTGCAGCTGAGGTGACAGAGCAGTCTGTGTCACACACACACACATGGGTTCTATGAGTGCAGCTGAGATGACAGAGCAGTCTGTGTCACACACACACACATGGGTTCTATGAGTGCAGCTGAGGTGACACAGCAGTCTGTGTAACACACACATGGGTTCTATCAGTGCAGCTGAGGTGACAGAGCAGTCTGTGTCACACACACACACACACACACACACACATAGGTTCTATGAGTGCAGCTGAGGTTACAGAGCAGTCTGTGTCACACACACACACACATGGGTTCTATGAGTGCAGCTGAGGTGACAGAGCAGTCTGTGTCACACACACACATCGGTTCTATGAGTGCAGCTGAGGTGACAGAGCAGTCTGTGTCACAAACACAGACATGGGTTCTATGAGTGCAGCTGAGGTGACAGAGCAGTCTGTGTAACACACACATGGGTTCTATGAGTGCAGCTGAGGTGACAGAGCAGTCTGTGTAACACACACACACATGGGTTCTATGAGTGCAGCTGAGGTGACAGAGCAGTCTGTGTCACACACACACACATGGGTTCTATGAGTGCAGCTGAGGTGACAGAGCAGTCTGTGTCACACACACACATGGATTCTATGAGTGCAGCTGAGGTGACAGAGCAGTCTGTGTCACACACACACTTGGATTCTATGAGTGCAGCTGAGGTGACAGAGCAGTCTGTGTCACACACGCATGGGTTCTATGAGTGCAGCTGAGGTGACAGAGCAGTCTGTGTAACACACACATGGGTTCTATGAGTGCAGCTGAGGTGACAGAGTAGTCTGTGTCACACACACACACATGGGTTCTATGAGTGCAGCTGAGGTGACAGAGCAGTCTGTGTCACACACACACACACACACACACACACACGGGTTCTATGAGTGCAGCTGAGGTGACAGAGCAGTCTGTGACACACACACACACATGGGTTCTATGAGTGCAGCTGAGATGACAGAGCAGTCTGTGTCTCACACACACACACACACACACATGGGTTCTATGAGTTCAGCTGAGGTGACAGAGCAGTCTGTTACACACACACATGCATTCTATGAGTGCAGCTGAGGTGACAGAGCAGTCTGTGTCACACACACACACATGGGTTCTATGAGTGCTGCTCGGGTGACAGAGCAGTCTGTGTCATACACACACACATGGGTTCTATGAGTGTAGCGGAGGCGACAGAGCAGTTTGTGTCACACACACACACATGGGTTCTATGAGTGCAGCTGAGGTGACAGAGCCGTCTGTGTCACACACACACATGGGTTCTATGAGTGCAGCTGAGGTGACAGAGCAGTCTGTGTCACACACACACACACATGGGTTCTATCAATGCAGCTGAGGTGACAGAGCCGTCTGTGTCACACACACACATGGGTTCTATGAGTGCAGCTGAGGTGACAGAGCAGTCTGTGTCACACACACACACATGGGTTCTATGAGTGCAGCTGAAGTGAGAGAGCAGTCTGTGTCACACACACACATGGGTTCTATGAGTGCAGCCTGGGTGACAGAGCAGTCTGTGTCACACACACACATGGGTTCTATGAGTGCAGCTGAGGTGACAGAGCAGTCTGTGACACACACACATGGGTTCTATCAGTGCAGCTGCGGTGACATAGCAGTCTGTGTCACACACACACATGGGTTTTATCAGTGCAGCTGAGGTGACAGAGCAGTCTGTGTCACACACACTTGGGTTCTATGAGTGCACCTGAGGTGACAGAGCAGTCTGTGTCACACACACACACACATGGGTTCTATGAGTGTAGCTGAGGTGACAGAGCAGTCTGTGTCACACACACACACATGGGTTCTATGAGTGCACCTGAGGTGACAGAGCAGTCTGTGTCACACACACACACACATGGGTTCTATGAGTGTAGCTGAGGTGACAGGGCAGTCTGTGTCTCACACACACACACATGGGTTCTATGAGTCTAGCTGAGGGAACAGAGCAGTTTGTGTGGTCCACACACACATGGGTCTGTGCTGTCCTCTGACTGCTCTGGGCCACACCGGATAGTTTCATGTCCAGTTGACACAAGCTCCAGTCAGTAGAAAGGAGGGTGCCTCAAAAGAAATGCCTCTTTTAAGACTGGGCTGTAGGCAAGCCTGTAGGCCATTTTCTTAATGATCAATTCTAGAAGACCCAGCCCACTGTGAGTGCAGCCATCCCTGGGCTGTGTGTGGTCCTGGGTCTGTAAGAGAGCAGGCTGAGCAAGCCAGGGGAAGCAAGCCCGTAAGCGGCGCCCTCCCTGCCTCTGCATAGGCTGCTGCCTCCAGATTCCTGCCCTTCCTTTGATGATGGACGACAGTGTGGAACCTTTGCCTCCTCTACTTGCTTTGGGTCTTGGTGTTTTATCACAGCAATAGTAACCCTAAGGCAAGTTTGGAAAGGCTTTCCCCACCAGTTTCAGTAAGACAATGAACTTGTTTAGTGGCCTGGTAACTACACCACACAGTTTGCAGTGAGACGAATGGGGAGGCCTTGGTCATCCTGGAGAGCAAACACACACAGCTACCCTGGTCAGCAGCCTCACACTGTTGCTACATTTGCAAAACCTGGTGGCAAAGGGTAATTTGGGTCTTTGCCATCCTATGGTCCCTCATCTGTGCCCTGATGGCAGGTGAAGGTTCTTCTAGGGGTGATGCTGACCCTGACAGCCCAGCGCCCTCCCACCTGGCCCTGGCTCTCCTCACAACACGCACAGAACTGTTTCAAGCTTAACTTGCACACTCCTTGAGTATCTGCAACACCAAACACAATTAAGCTAACTTGGAGGGAGGCGCCACACCTACAGCAACCAGGGCCCTGACTATTTTCATGGAAACTTCCTGAAGGGATAATTTCCAGACAGAAAAGCACTTACTGTGTGAAGCCATGATCCTTCAGGATGGACATCTTCTTGTGGGCCTGCTTATCTGCTGGTGGGAGGCATTTAACCAGCACCTCTATGTTAAAGGGAGAAAACCGTCAGAGATTTAGGATATAGCTCAGACAGGGTGCACGCCCTCCCCCTTCAGCTCACCTTCCCTCCCACTGGCCTCCCAGTATAACCAAGCGTGTCTCCTAAGTCACACTAAGTGTCCCCTTCTGGGCAACTCGCTGAAATAGCAGGTCCTTGGAAAGCTGCGAGGTTTCCAAGGCTGAGGACAGATCACAGGACGTGTAAAAGGCAGGCTCTGGCTCCACCAAGCCCATCAACAGCACAGGAGGAACCCGACAGAGGCCCCACTGGGAGACAGGGACAGACAGAGGCTGCTTAAGAACACAGGGAGGGTGGCATCAGTGTTCCACAGGCAGAGCCGAGCAGTCCTTGCAGCAGTGACTGCAGCCACAGAGTGAACACAGGGTCTTACTCTTGAGATGATGAAAGGCTCTGGTTCTACAGCTTATGCAGAAACAAAACCAGGGATCTGGGTGTAATTCTGACAACAGCAAGCCTGCCCTTTCCTCCAGCGAGGGCCTGCGCCTGCCTGTCAGCCCTGCTTCCACTCAGCCAACCCGTAGGCTCTACTACATTTTTAAATGTACAAACAACTAAAAGTGGTTGTTGTTCAGCGGGTTTAGCTGGTCACTGCTACAGTTAGAGCCTCTTTAAGGCACCTGCAAGGCCTCCGTGTAAGGCCAAACTCCAAGCTGGCTTTCTAACTTACTGTACAAGCACCTGCTCTCACCTTTTTTGTTTGTTTGTTTGTTTGTTTGTGGGGTTTTTTTAGGGTGGGTGAGACAGGGTTTCTCTGTGTAGCCTTGGCTGTCTTGGACTCCATTTGTAGACCAGGCCTGCCTCTGCCTCCCAAGTGCTGGAATTCAAGGTGTGCACCACCACCGCCTGGCTAACTTTTAAACAATTAATTGTGCACGTTTATTTTACATGTTGCATGTGTGCCACACTCTTGTGTGAAGGTCAGAGGACAATTTGCAGAAGTCATTTCTCTTCCTCCATCCCGTGTGCTAGTTCAAGGACCAATCCACTAGCCCGCTCCTAGGTTACCTAGCAACCTAATGGCATCACCTGCCACCACAGGTGCCAGCTGCACTTCAGCAGCACACCAGATATAAAGGACCATCACTCCTCCTCCCTCAGCTTCCCTTTCTCTCCACTTCCTGTGTCTAGGGCGTGCCCCTTCCCCCATCTATCTCTCTCCCAGGTCTCTTCCCCATTGCTCTCCCACTGTTTCTCTCTTTTCTTCTCTTCCCAACACCCCCCCACCCCACCCCGCCTCTCTCTCTTACTTTACTCCCTTCCTTCTCCATCTCCGTTTCTCTCTCCCTTCCTCCCTCCTTCCACCTAAGCACTCACACCCTCTCTCTGTCTGTCTCCCCCAACACCCACCCCCGCCACCTCTACACAATAAATCTCTTCATACCAGATCTGTCATGTGGCCTCTGTATCTTTTTATATCATAATACTGTGGGTCCTTAGGATTGCACTCAAGTCATCAAGTTTTGTGGCAAGCCCTTTGCACACTGACCCATCTCACTGGCCCAGTTTGGGCTCTTCTGGCTTTAATCTAAGAAACATAATTGTTATTCTGCGTACAGGGTAGAAAGCATCTCCCTACATGTAAACGCCTCAAGTATGCGCTGGGAAATGAAATCTCTGGCCACGTGCTCGTGCTTAGCTGCTGATGTACTGCATAGTCACTTTCTACGCATTTCTCTACAGTCTTGTTCCATCCACAGCAGCAGTGACATCTCAGTACAACAAAGGTTTCTGTCCCCTCCCAGCCGTGGCTGTCACACTCATCTCCTAAGCAGCGCTCTCCCTAATGCATCTCAGTCGCCCTGAGCATCGGCAGTTTGGCTGCTCTTACTTGAACACAGAAATTCCCATCAGGAAGCAAGCCTAGATCTGCCTGAGAAAGGAGAGTGTTGCCCACGAGGGCTCTGTCCATTGCAATAGGAAGTAACCATTATACTGTGTCAGGGAGGACGCCACTGGCTCCAACCTTGGGGGACAGGAACGCAGGCATGAGGGTTACGGAAGGAGACGAAGCCATACTCCAGGAGCAGCCGCTGGTTATCATGGGGGCCGTAGCAGATGAACACCTCCTGGTGCTTCCTACAGTGTGAGGCTGCGGTGATCTCATAGCAGCCGGTTTTCTCATTGAACGCTGCTTTTACCTACAAGAGAAAGGTATGAGATTTCTCTTCTAGTCTAACAGGCTCACCGAGTTACCACACTAGTTTAGTGATACACAGTTAGACCGGTGATGAGTCAGCCACAGGTGGGGATGCTACTGCTGCCCTGCAGCCTGTTTCCCTCCATCTCACCTCTACCCAGTGGTGAGGGAGGAAGTGCAGCCAAGGACTCTGAAAATAACCAAACATATGACTTCTGACTCTAGTCAGATAAAATCAACAGGAGTTGGTCTGTCACAAACAGCCTAAGGAAGAAAATATGGTGCTGAGGCCTGTTGATTGTGAGACCCTGCAAAGCCTTTACCAGCTCTGTGCTCTGGGTCACAAGGTTTTATTTGTTCATATTCCTTTAAGACTATAAAGGTCTGTGGTAGCTCAGAACCCCAGGCTCCCAGCAGCTAACTACGGTTGTGTTCTTCTATGGGGGTCCATAAGATCACTGAAGTACCAATGTCCACAAACACAGCAATAAAAGCAAAGTAAGGCTGCTGGGGACTGAGTCTTGTCCTGTATTGTATGCCCTGTGTGCCTGATGCCATTCACCAACATCAACCACAGAGCTGTTCACATGATCATATGCCAGAGACCGTGGGAACCGCCTCCTACAGAAGTGGCACACAGACAAGCCAGAGGTCATCCCAGGGACCTCCCTGGGTTCTGCTCCCCATCATAACAAGGTGACATTGATCCCTGCATAGTGGCAAGTCTCTTAGGGGACAGCAAAGACACAGATCCCAACCCAGTGTACCCTAAATAGGCTTCAGGTGAGCTGACAGGGCCTCCTCTCTGCACTCAAGCCTGGCCTTTCTCAGTGCAAACACACTTGTCTCCAGGGTGTGCCATGAGGAAGGGCTGAGGAAGAAGGCATCGGGACTGTCACTAGTGGAGGTCTCTCATGACCACACAAGTTCTCAGGCCTCGCCCTAAGCACTGAGATACAACGGGGCACAGCAAAAACCCTCAGGCTCAGAGTTCATTGAGGAGGCACAGATCTCTGTCTCTGTCTGCCTGCCTGTCTCTCTCCCCTCTCTCTCTCTCTCTCTCTCTCTCTCTCTCTCTCTCTCTCTCTCTCTCACACACACACACACACACACACACACACACACACACACACACGCAGCTATACCCCCAGGTATAAAAGGATGAGGCAGGTTGGAAAGCTGGACCACACCCACCCCTGAAAGACAAGAAGGATCTAAGTCGGCCTGGGTTAATGAAAGGCACCAGGTTCAGCACAGGGCCATGGAGGCCTGGAGGCAGCAAGTACAGAAGCGAAGGATGGCCCGGCTGGGATGCTGAAGAGCTGGGAACTGCGCCAGAGCAGGTGCAGCCTACCGCTTACCTCATGCAGGTTACACCTCCACTATAATTCCATCCTGATTCAAAGCCCTGCTCTACATCTCCACATCTCCACGCTCCACATCAGCGTCTCACCTGCACGTGGGGGCTGTGATTCAGCAGATCCAGGTACGGAGCCAGGGCACACGTGTCTGGCTCTGCGGAAAGGCATTCGTGCCTCCTGGACCTCAGGTACACAGCTCTGGTGTTCACGGTGCACCAGGCCCACAGGAAAGCGTGGTAGGTGAAAATGTTGTCGACAGGCTCTACAAACAGAGGCTGCAGGGTAGAGAAAAAGCCTCTGGAAGACACAAAAAAGTCCTGCACACAGGCTCTCTGCTCGGCTGCCTTAGCCTTTAAAGGTTCCGGAAGAAGAGCGACCACTTCAGGCTCCAAGCAGACCGGGCAGGTGTATGACTTGGGCAAAATGTCCAGGTAAGGCTTCCATGGGGACTGATGACCCGCATGCTTTTCTGAGACTAAAAATGTACACAGAGCCAGCAGAGGAGACGGAGGAGGCTTCCACCTTGTGAAACAGAAAGACAAAGTGGAGGTATTAAAGTGTGGACCCAGGCAGTTTGACTTACTTCAGAGGGACCACACTCCACCCAAGACAGAGCCATCTTTCCTAGGGCTATGCCTCTCTGAAGAGCACCCGACACATTCTGTGTTCCCCCACCAATGCCGATTCTGAGGCTAGTAGGTAAGACTCAATTTGGAAAAAAAAAAAAAAAACAAAATCTTGTCTCCAGCCTAGTTCTCCTGTTGAACGCTTTTGCTGTACACGCGTGGGTTTCATCTTGTAAAGATAAATACTGCAAGGAGCGCAAAGGGCAGGAAGATCAAGAGCTGCACCATCCAACACGATGAGGGCTGGCTCAGTATTTACAGTTAAGTAGTCCTTCAGAGTCGCCCTTTAAGGGCTGGAGAGGTGGCTCAGAGGTAGAGAGCACTGGCTGTTCTTCCAAAGGTCTTGAGTTCAATTCCCAGCACCACATGGTGGCTTATAACCATCTATAGTGAGATTTAGTGCCCTCTTTTGGGCTGCTGGCTCACATGCAGACAGAATACTATGTAAGAAAGAAAGAGTCTTTAGTAACACAAGCTGCATTCCAGGTGCTCAGCGTGCATCTGTGGCCTACATCCTAGATAATAAATCAAAGCATCCCCACCGTAGCTGGAAGCTCTGCAGAAACCACCGTTATACGTTGGTGGAATCCTGTAGGTTTTGTTCCTAAACATATAGGTTCTAATACAAATCAGGTAGCTGTGTTCTGAGAACTACTCACAGGTCAGCTCCTGTGGCATAAACAGACTCAGCAATGTTATCATGATCTTTCAGAGCTCAGCCCCCGGCTACTAAACACTCTATTGCAATTTCTGAAATGCATCGGACAGCCTCCCTCTGCACAAGCCCATAAAGAACCAGTCAGTGAGGGGAGGACAGGGCGTCTACTTGAGTTCAGAAACAGCACAATCTTTGAACCCAATGTAGTCATCACTTCTGCTGAGGCTCGCTCTCACTCTGTCCTGAGGACGCTCCAAAATCAAGGCTCACCACCGTATGCCCAGAACACGGCTCTCAACCTGCACTGCCTGTCCTCCTCCATTCCCAGCTAAAGCTCTTCCCTAATGTCAAATCCATTCACATCTCAAGAAGCCAAGCAGGTGCGACAGGGTGAAACTGAGGCAGTGAACAAGCACCTGCAAGACTTTCTGGGATGGACAGCACCCATTTCACATTCACACCCGCATCCCAGGCAGCCTTAGAAACATCGTTCACGGTGAGCCAAGAGCTAGAGGAGACTACGCCTGCCAGTCACTCCAAGGCTGTCTTGGTCCAAGTCTAGCTGGGTCCTCAGGCCCTGGGCCACAGATGGCAGAAACGTTCAAGAAGCAGCACGGGCAGGCACCAGTGTGCAGGGTGTGGTCACTTACTTCTTAATGTAGGGCCCTAAGGCGCTGCGGATCACGGTGTCTGTGGTGAGCAGACAGCTCTCGGGCAGTGAAATAATCGTCTGGCCCTCCTTGCCAAAGAGAAAGCAGTGTTTAGGACAACGCCCTGAGAGTCTGAGAACTGAATCCCATCCCCTCACACCGAGAGGCCAGCGCGCACACAGTGCAGCTCTGAATGCGAAGCTTCAGAGAGAAGCAAGGACTGAGTGAGGGCCATTCGTGTGACAGATTTTGATTAAGAACTGTGGGAGTAAAAACTTTTGCTGTACCAGGACAACCAGTAATGGTTAGCTTGGGCTTAAAACTTAGTGTGACTAATAAGAGCCCAGCAGCACTGAGGTACAATCTCCCGGGAGGGCAGGGGACACTTCCTCAGGATCAGCACACTGTGGTCCAGTAGGGGACCAAGGTTGCACATCAAGCTGGTATTAGGACTGGGTAAACAATGTGTAAGTCTCTGAGGGCATGAAGGGATCATGAAGAAGAGCTGAGTCCTGGCAATGTGAGACACAGGAGAAGCCACGGGAGGCTTGGCACTATGAGACTCAGAAGAGGCCACTGGTGAAGGTGCAGTCTAGAGACTCCAAAACGCCAGAGATCCGAGGACCACGAGGTGACCAGCAAGGGCAGCAGCAGGGGTAGAGTGGAGCTGGCCTCAGCCTACATGACAAGCTGTATGTGTTACAGGTGGCAGAGCCCAGAGGGTTGTGAGTGAGCCCCAGGAGCCAGACAGTGAGCTACAAGATTAGGGGATACAATGCAGGACTTTGGTTTTGATTAAGCATGACTGTTTTTATGCTTTGGTTCTTCTCTTTAGGGGTAAGAAAGCATTTAACTTTTTTTCTAAGTCTCAAAAAATCTTGTTTATTGTAACAAATACTCATGGCATTCAAGAAAACTCAGAATTTCTTGAAACAGGTTCAAATGTATAAAGCTAAATTAGCCAACATAAAGCATTTTTAAAAAGAAAAGGGGAGCTGGAGAGATAGCTCAATGGTTAAGAGCATTGCCTGTGCCTCAAGAGGTCCTGAGTTCAATTCCCAGCAACCACATGGTGGCTCACAACCATCTATAATGTGATCTGGCGCCCTCTTCTGGCCTGTAGGTGTACATGCCGGCAGAGCAATGTATACATAATAATAAATAAATCTTAAAAAAAAAAAAAAAAAGAAAAAAAAAAAAAAGAAAAGGAATTCAAAACACCAAAAGATACACTCTATATTTCAACGAACAAAATATAAAAATGAAAGCCAACTGAAAAAGACAACTAGGTAGGACATGTAGGAACGTCAGAATCTGTGCACACGACTTCACTGCTACACACATGAAACAGGGCTGATGAGAACCAGAAGTCTTGCAAGACCTACTTAGAGGTTAAAGAAAATTACTGAAAATGTGTCTAAATATTTTATAAATAGTATAAACAAACATAGCCCATTATACTTTGCCTTGTTACAGGCTCTTTCTTAATGCAGCATCAAATCTCCTGCACGTGGGGATGTGCAGGCCTTGAGGCTGCACCCCACTTCCCTACAGTGTCACCTACAGCACAGGTGTGACCAGGCCTTGAGGCTGCACCCCACTTCCCTACAGTGTCATCTACAGCACAGGTGTGACCAGGCCTTGAGGCTGCACCCCACTTCCCTACAGCGTCATCTACAGCACAGGTGTGACCAAGCCTTGAGGCTGCACCCCACTTCCCTACAGTGTCACCTACAGCACAGGTGTGACCAGGCCTTGAGGCTGCACCCCACTTCCCTACAGTGTCACCTACAGCACAGGTGTGACCAGGCCTTGAGGCTGCACCCCACTTCCCTACAGTGTCATCTACAGCACAGGTGTGACCAGGCCTTGAGGCTGCACCCCACTTCCCTACAGTGTCATCTACAGCACAGGTGTGACCAAGCCTTGAGGCTGCACCCCACTTCCCTACAGTGTCACCTACAGCACAGGTGTGACCAGGCCTTGAGGCTGCACCCCACTTCCCTACAGTGTGGTCTACAGCACAGGTGTGACCAAGCCTTGAGGCTGCACCCCACTTCCCTAGTGTCATCTACAACACAGGTGTGACCAGGCCCTGAGGCTGCACCCCACTTCTCTACAGTCTTGTCTGGGTCCGCCGGACAATCAACTGAGACCCTCGGACCCCTAGGGAGAGAATGGGGGACAAGAGATGCAAAGAACGGACAGCAAGTCAAGGAGTCTGATCAAGCTGACAAAACTTTATTTTCCCAGGCTGCATATATACTTTAAAAGCAGGATGTAGGGAGGGGGGTGAGGAGATGAGAAGCGATTGATCTTGGCTGCAGCTGTGCAGGATATCAATTATATCAATTAGGGTCAAGGGGAGGGGGGAGGGGAATTGAGCTCATAGCTAGCCACATTCTGAGAAACCACGTCAGGAACCTGGTTGACTGAGAGCCAGGCCAGGTGGGTGTCTAGGCGACCGTGACCATAGATCCATATCTGGATCATAGATCCAGATCTGGATCATGAGAAGCCGAGAGCAGTAAGGTTCCAGGGTGATTGTGGAGAAGCCTTTGTGAAGAGGAGGAAGTAAAGGAAGAAGGCCTGAGAGGACCTAAGTTTGTGGAGCCAAAGCAGTTGGAGCTGAGCAGAAGTACAAAGCCGCCCCTGGCAGTGATCTACAGAACAGGTGTGACCAGGCCTTGAGGCTGCACCCCACTTCCCTACACTGTCACCTACAGCACAGGTGTGACCAGGCCTTGAGGCTGCACCCCACTTCCCTACAGCGTCATCTACAGCACAGGTGTGACCAGGCCTTGAGGCTGCACCCCACTTCCCTACAGTGTCACCTACAGCACAGGTGTGACCAGGCCTTGAGGCTGCACCCCACTTCCCTACAGCGTCACCTACAGCACAGGTGTGACCAGGCCTTGAGGCTGCACCCCACTTCCCTACAGCGTCATCTACAGCACAGGTGTGACCAGGCCTTGAGGCTGCACCCCACTTCCCTACAGCGTCACCTACAGCACAGGTGTGACCAGGCCTTGAGGCTGCACCCCACCTCCCTACAGTGTCACCTACAGCACAGGTGTGACCAGGCCTTGAGGCTGCACCCCACCTCCCTACAGTGTCACCTACAGCACAGGTGTGACCAGGCCTTGAGGCTGCACCCCACTTCCCTACAGCGTCACCTACAGCACAGGTGTGACCAGGCCTTGAGGCTGCACCCCACTTCCCTACAGCGTCACCTACAGCACAGGTGTGACCAGGCCTTGAGGCTGCACCCCACTTCCCTACAGCGTCACCTACAGCACAGGTGTGACCAGGCCTTGAGGCTGCACCCCACTTCCCTACAGCGTCATCTACAGCACAGGTGTGACCAGGCCTTGAGGCTGCACCCCACTTCCCTACAGCGTCGTCTACAGCACAGGTGTGACCAGGCCTTGAGGCTGCACCCCACCTCCCTACAGTGTCACCTACAGCACAGGTGTGACCAGGCCTTGAGGCTGCACCCCACTTCCCTACAGTGTCATCTACAGCACAGGTGTGACCAGGCCTTGAGGCTGCACCCCACTTCCCTACAGCGTCACCTACAGCACAGGTGTGACCAGGTCTTGAGGCTGCACCCCACTTCCCTACAGCGTCACCTACAGCACAGGTGTGACCAGGCCTTGAGGCTGCACCCCACTTCCCTACAGCGTCGTCTACAGCACAGGTGTGACCAGGCCTTGAGGCTGCACCCCACTTCCCTACACTGTCACCTACAGCACAGGTGTGACCAGGCCTTGAGGCTGCACCCCACCTCCCTACAGTGTCACCTACAGCACAGGTGTGACCAGGCCTTGAGGCTGCACCCCACTTCCCTACAGTGTCATCTACAGCACAGGTGTGACCAGGCCTTGAGGCTGCACCCCACTTCCCTACACTGTCACCTACAGCACAGGTGTGACCAGGCCTTGAGGCTGCACCCCACCTCCCTACAGTGTCACCTACAGCACAGGTGTGACCAGGCCTTGAGGCTGCACCCCACTTCCCTACAGTGTCACCTACAGCACAGGTGTGACCAGGCCTTGAGGCTGCACCCCACCTCCCTACAGTGTCATCTACAGCACAGGTGTGACCAGACCTTGAGGCTGCACCCCACTTCCCTACAGTGTCACCTACAGCACAGGTGTGACCAGGCCTTGAGGCTGCACCCCACCTCCCTACAGTGTCATCTACAGCACAGGTGTGACCAGGCCTTGAGGCTGCACCCCACTTCCCTACAGTGTCATCTACAGCACAGGTGTGACCAGGCCTTGAGGCTGCACCCCACTTCCCTACAGTGTCGTCTACAGCACAGGTGTGACCAGGCCTTGAGGCTGCACCCCACTTCCCTACAGCGTCGTCTACAGCACAGGTGTGACCAGGCCTTGAGGCTGCACCCCACTTCCCTACAGTGTCATCTACAGCACAGGTGTGACCAGAAGGAAAAGAACTCAGCATGACAAGCACAGTCCCTCGACTCACTAACTCACAGTGTGCATCATTGTGGACACTGGACTTTGGGAGTCCACCTCTCGTCAAGTGTCCTCTTCAAACTTTATTCTACCTCGGTGAGGTCTCTAATGTACGTTAGAAATTTTCATCTCTTTCGTGAAGTTATTTCCTTGAATGGATTTTTTTTTTTTTAAAGAGTTGCTCAGGGAAAGGTCATTTCTTCCCTAAGGTGTCCCGACCCTAAAGGAAACAGAAACGCCAAGTAATCCGAAAGATTTACTGTTCACTTACTTACTTATTTCTGAGGCTGGGTCTCTCTATGTAGCTAGCCCTGGCTGGCCTGAAACTCACTATGTGAACCAGGCTGGTCTTGAACTCCAAGATTCGCCTGCCTCTGCCTCCATAAAGGTGCACACCACCAAATGTAGCCTTGAAACTTACTGATTTTTCCACTACAAACACTACCATTCCCCACAGAAAGGCCGGGCTGAACTAAGAATGTTCTCGGGTCCTCAGAGGTCACGGGCTGTGATGTTCACCTTGGGCCACATTCTTCTCAGGCCTGCCAGCTCTGGAGAACATTCTTGCAGTGGCTCTTCACATCCTCACACAAAGCCAGAGTTTCTTGTGAATGAGCCAAGGGTAACACTTCTTCATTCCACAGCTCTGTGCTTGGAATTCCTTAGGGGTGTTAGCATTCTCCCAAAGGAAAAGCACAAATATTAGGTCACGCGTGAGGTCCGTGGCCACAGGGAAGTTGTGAAGGACTTGCCACTCACAATTACAAGCTCCTTGTCTTTGCCCAGGAGTGAGATCAGCAGCAAAGTCTGCACCTGAGCCAACTGCAGGCTGCCTGGAGAAGCCTTCCTTCTGCTCAGCGCTGAGCCCAAGGGCTGCAAGGTATCCTGAAACAGGAGCAGCTGGACGGGCTAGTAACCATATAGCCAGATCTGCTTTTCCAATACTGCTGCGTCTCATTTAAATATTCCAGCATCTTCGCACTGTCCGTGTTAAGTTAGCACACCAGGGAGGTCCAGCACTTTTAACTGTCAGGTCTAATAGGCAGGTCTAAAAGCTGCCTCAGCTAAAGGCCTGCACACGACAAACAGCTGAAGCGTTCTTTCCCACTTCAGTTAAAATCTTCGCACAATGACCAAAGAACCTCATTAGTTTGTCATTAATTCTTGGAAGGCCACGTTCCATGAAGGAGAAGAACAGGCAAGGCACAGAGGCAGCTGAGGAGAGGGGAAAGCATCGTGCCTGGCGAAGCTCGGCGCGCCGAGAAAAACAAGACAGGAACCGCCCACGCCTGTGACGCGGCTCCTGCCCTGACTCCCCTGCGTGATGTGTTTCCCTCATTCCTCCACAAGACGATTTTGGTTAGTGCTTCTCACAACAGAAAAAAGACTTGAACCGACGCATTATAGTGTATATCAAACTACACATTAAAGGTCTGTACATCTCACTGCATACAGCATATCTCTCTATTTTTCAAAAAGTTTCATAAGAAACACACATTTCAAAGTGCATGTGGCCATGTGCCATGGCATACAACAGCACTCCAACAGTGGAAGCAGGGAAATTTAGAGTTTGAGGCTAGCCTTAGTTACTTATTGAACTCCAGGCCAGCCTGGGCTATGTACAAAAAAATTTTTTTCTTAAAAAGTAGAAAGGATGAGAGAAAAGGGAAAAGCTAGCATCAGTGTCCACTTCGTGGTGTAAGCGCAGCCGACCCATAACCCGGTTGTTATGTGCTGGCTGTGGTTCTCCTCCATGCGATGCCTGGAGGAACATCAGTTATGACAGCCATGAAGAGAAGAAACACTCAAGGCAAAGCGCTTGCCCCACAAGCCTGGGTTGACCTCAGCCCCAGAGCCCAGGTGAAGGTGGAAGGAAGGAACCGACTCCAGGGAGCTGTCCCCTGACCACACGCGTGCAGTGGCACATGCTCCCACACACATGCACATTACAAAAAAACACACTGAGTTTTCATTCAAAAAAAATGTATTAAGTAGCCGGACAAGGTAGTACATACCTTTAATCCCAGCACTTGGGAGGTAGAAGCAGGCAGATATCTGTGAGTTCAAGACCAGCCTAGCATACAGGACATCCAGGGCTATTACACAGAGAAACCCAGTATGTACATGTGTGTGTGTGTGTGTGTGTGTGTGTGTGTGTGTGTGTATGTATGTACATATATGTATATATATTATGAATATATGTATATATTTTTAAATAATAAAAAGCAGGAATACTGCACACTAACTAGTGTGACTCTACTTACCAATACTGAACTAAACACGTTTGTAAAAGTTACAAAAACAAAAAAGGGTTTGAGAAATTACAGAACAGAAATTCATATTCTTTTGGCTAAACAGGACTAAGTTTTAACAAATTAAGTTAGAGGATTTAAAAAGAAACGCAGGGGCTGGCCTGTGGCTCTGTGGTGGGATGTGTGCTTAGCTTGGGTAAGACTTGGGTACAAACAGCAGCACAAAAAAAAAGTTTTAATACATAAATGTGTTTGATTTTAAAATAAAGAAATCAATTTGTAACTTCTGAGGAAGCTGTATTCTGGATAACACCTCAAAACAGCACAGAAAAAAACAAACAAGCAAACAAGAAAGGGACCATGGATGCCCTGCATCACCAGCATCGTTTTCCAGGCTCCAAGGCCTCCTCCCAACGTGTCACAGCACAGATCCGGCCACCATCACTGACACAATCTAAGCTCTCACAGTGTGGCGGCCCCGTCCTCCTCTTAGAGTTCCACTCACTGGGCCCAGGGCCAGGGAGAAGACAGCACGCCTCATGCCTGTGCAGACCCTGGGGCGGGACCACAGGGTGACAAGGAGCTGGAAGTACACAGGCTTGTCAATGCCAATGCTGGGTCAGCAGCAGGAGTTCCATGTCTGTTACACAGCAAACTCAAGCTCCCTTGCATGACCCTAACGAAAGCACAGCCATTTGGTACATAAGAGCAATGGCCACAGTGGCGAGGCTCTCGCGCCTCCTCGCGGGCGGAAGACAAGGACTCACCTGCAGTGGCGTCTTGCTCATCAGCCCTCTTCCTGTTCCTAGAAAAACCAAAACAAGGGAGGATGAATCCTACTGTCCCTTGGAGATCTTGGCGACCCCTTACAGACCCGACCCTGCAGGTGGGGTCCCTCAGCCTTCCCTCCAGGGAAGATGGGACAGAAAGCTACTCTGGAAAAAATGACCTGGCCCTTCAATGGCAAAGCT
Organism: Acomys minous; assembly: GCF_964271855.1. Taxonomy (NCBI): domain Eukaryota; kingdom Metazoa; phylum Chordata; class Mammalia; order Rodentia; family Muridae; genus Acomys; species Acomys minous. The sequence continues at coordinate 4,906,204 of NC_140492.1, read as the reverse complement.
GGGCCAAGAGCTAAGGACCAGATGCAGGGACAATGCTGGCAATGTTGCCCCAGTGAGCAGTGAAGAACTCTATGTGCCACGGCCTGAGAAAGGAACTCGCTGCCCATTCTTCAACACAGAGAAACAGAAAGTTAAATAAACTGTCCTTGGCCAACAGTGCAGTTCGCTCACTAAACCAGCAGAGGCCTTGACAGAACATGGGCCTGCGCGTGCTGTCAGAATCCAAGCAGCATGTCAAGTCTGAGCATGAGCAAGGGGAAGCCAGAAGGGGAGACTCTTCGTGTTGTCTTATAATAGGAACTAGCACAAAATACTCTGCTAAAACTACTTTACATAAAAGCCCAGCAACCATCTGCTCAACACTAACTCACCCTGATCTTGTGACTCTGTGGGTCACTGTGTAACCCTTCCATTTTACCTTTAAACCCTCTGCCCCCCCTGAACGCATCCGTAGTTCATTCTGGCAAAACATTCAGCCCCTATAGCACCCTGAGGTCACTGGCAGCTCAGTCACCGTTGGAACTGACCCACATGGAGTACCCTCACGTGCATCACCTCAGTCAGCCAGAGACACATGCACACGGGAAATCATTTGCCTGGGGAGATATAAGAAGTTAATTTACTCCAAATTAAGCTACCTAGTGGCCAGAGGGAAAAGCCAGCAGTATATGCTTTTAGCACTAAGATTAGACACAGCAGGCCACGTGGTGTCCACAGCGTGCCCTGCTGTGACCAAGTCCTTTTGAAAAGCATCTTGGTGAGTTCTGCAGTTACTCTTGTCTGCAGGCGCATGTCCATAGCGCACTGCCCAGCTTCCGCAAGAAGCTCTCAGATTCCAGACAATGCTAACCTGCCTCAGCTAGGACCGTGCAAGTACATAGAGAAACACATCCGAACTGCCTAAGGGACAGTGTTTGCTGAGGCCCCCACCAAGGGTCCTGGAGCCACACCATGCTACACAACAAGCACCCCCTCACCCTCAGAAAACTGCTTTCTCACTGGGCCTGAGACAACCGCATCCTCATGCATGCTTCCCCAAGTCCTGACAGACCCCAGGGCATGTAGGGGAGCGCTGTGCTGTGCGTTTGAGGACTCAAGCCAAGCTCTTTCCTTCAGGCTGAGGTTCTAGAAACACCCAAACGCCTGCCTACCGGACAGTGTCAGGCTTGATTCATTTCAAGGCTGACCACTCTGCACTGACTAGCCAATAAGGAAGCTCAGCCTGGAGAGAAGCACTCTCCTCCCAGCAGTCCCTGCAGTCTCTGTCTACACGTGGGAACCACAGAGTGTCCCCTTCCACACTAACACGTGCACGGATGTTGCTACTGTCCCGGTGTTGCTTATGCCTTTTCTAGGTGAGACTTTTATAGCAGATGCCTTGGCATCCTGGCTCCTACACTTTCTTCTTTAGAGATGTTCCCTGAGGCACAGATGCAGATGCTATGGTGTACACGTATCCTTTGGGGCTAGGTCCCGTGACCTGTTCATCTCTGCATTGTGTCCAGCTGTGGATTCCTGTGATGGGGTGTGAGGTAGCTAGTGTTAGAATTCTGCTTTAGTCTGCCTACCTGTGATGTCACTGCCTACCTGCCATGGGGGTGGGGCCCTGCCCAGTATATAAAAAGACAGACCTACCTCGCCCCCTCTCTTATCCCTTACTCCCTTTCTCTCTACCTTTCTCTCTTCCTCTGTCTCTGTCTCTCTCTGGGGTACCCCTCCCCCCTTTCCTTCTCTCCCCATGCTCATGTAATAAACCTCATATAATACGATATCTGTTGCCTGGCATCTTATTATTTTATGATCTTCTTGTCTTTTAAATCATGACAGCTGGGCTCTGCTGATGAGAAGGGTGCGCACTGTTTGTCTTTCTGGGTCTGGGTTACCTCACGCAAGACGATCTTTTCTAGGTTCATCCATTTACTTGAAAACTGCACAATCTCATTCTTCTTTACAGCTGACTAGAACTGCATCATGTACGTAACCACATGTCCATTACCCACTCATCCTTGGCTTGTTTCCACGGCCTGGCTGCTGTGAATGGAGCAGCAGTGAGCACGGCTGAGTCCTTGGGACGTATGCCAAGGAGCGGCTACAGCTCAGTCCTACGGCACATCCCTGTTTAGCTTTCTCAGAGGCTCCGTGAGCCCGCACGCCCACCCGCAGCAGAGGAGGGACCGTGCTTCTCCATATGCTCACCAGCACTTGTTGCACAGATTCTGTTGGCATTGGCCGTTCTGACCGGCATGAGATAATGTCGCAAAGTTGTTTTAAACTTGCTTTTCTGAAAGTGCTAAGAAAGATGGATGCTTTTTTTTTTTTTAATAGAACCTTGGGTTCGGGTCACTGGTCCTGTCAGCTGCAAGGCTCCCTAAAGGTGAGTCGGGTGATGATGCCCTCCCACCGCTCTTCGTCTCAAGGGCTGCCCTCATCATTTTTCATTACTTATTTACTTATTTATATTTTTGAGACAAGGTCTCCTTATATAGCCCTGACCTGCCTGGAACTCAGCCTGTCACCACGCCCACCTCTGCCTCCTGAGTGCTGGCATCAAAGGCGTACACCGTCATGCCTGGCCCCGTGGCTTCACCTGTTTCTATCATTCTCCTTCTTCAAATGTATTTCCCCACTTGTCATTTCTGTCCACACCACTGTTCTCTGGACAATAAGGTAAAGTACAAATGGTGACATCCACACACAGGAGCCCAATACAGAGCAAGACATGTGTTTCTGTGAGCATCACCTCCGCCCTCCACAAGACTCTCACCTGGAAAATGTGCAGGTGCCAAGCCCGTGTCTTCAAACTTCCTTTCTTTCAGCCATTTCTTTAGCTCTATAAATTCAGATCTGTAGCTCTCATTCACTATCAGGAGAGAAGAGAAATACCACAACTGACACCACTGTATCAGCTGCCAGCCCAGCATTCCAAAGGTGTAAATCTGATGATCATAAAAGGAATAAAGCTCTCTGAAAATGAAAATGATACATGCTAAGCAGAAAAGCCGTTCGCTAAATGATTATTTGAACGCATGCACAGAACATGCACAGAAACATCTGATAAAATCTAATATCAATGTGGTAAAAATTATCAGTAAATGAAGACAGAAGGGAACTTCCATACCCAGAAAAATAACACGGAACAAAAAAGCAAGGGTGGGGCTGAGCAGGGGGGAACAGGTGGGGAGGGGCGAGGCGGGACAGGGTTGGGGAGGGGAGGGGCTACAGCTCAGGAGCAGAATGTCTGTGGTGCTAGGTTCCAATCCCAGCCCTGCCACACATCTGCCACATTAACTATGAAAAGCTAAGCGGCCTCCTCCTAAGATCGGAGCAGGGTAAGGTATACTGGCTATTTAACCAGTGTACTTGGGGAAATAAATAAAGAACATACAATTGGGAAAAAACAAAATTATTTTGAGAACACATAAGCACAATCATGGAATATCTAAGAATATCAAAACAGCTACCAAAACAACAAATGAGCTTAGCAGAGTTGTAAGATACAAATCAATCCATGAAAATTAACTGTACTTCTATGGGCCAGTAATAACCACAAATTCAAATCCCCAAAATGCTATCCAAATAGGAAATTCTTAATAGATATGTATGTATAGTCTCAATATATACATATGTACAGGTATATGATGTGTATACACACATCAAAAGCTATAAAATACTGCTGAGAACAGTAAAGATACACAGTAAACACGGCTTTCGGACTTTATGCTTCTTTTAGTTATATGCTGAAGCTCTCATGATATTTAGAAGCAGACCCTGAAGAGAATGACCAGGGTAAAAGCCCTAGGGTGGCCCTGCATGATGGGACTGGTGGCCTTAGCAGGAGGTGGAGGATGTATCTCACTGGTACAGCATGCACTTTCTATACATGCGGCCATAGATTTGATTGTCTGTGCCCCTTTCCGAAAGTGGGAAGAACACAGATGTCCTCACCGCGTGAGGACACGTGAGAACCAAGCTGGCCACAAGGCGGGCAGATAGCCCTTTCCAGGAACCGAGTTATCCAGAACCTTGGTGTTAGATTTCCCAGCCTCTACACGCTAGTGTGCTGAAGCTAGCCAGTGCATGTCATGCAGTGATGGTGACCCAAGCTCGGCCTGAGAAAAAAACAGATCAAAGCCAGATGAACTTGGTTGGCATGGTGGCACACACCTTGGTCCCCAGCACTTGGGAGACAGGAGGACCAGGAGTTCAAGACCAGCGTCAGCTACTAGTAAGTTCAGGACTTGGGCTATGGTGAGACCCTGATTCAAAACAATAAAGAACGGGGAATACTTGAAACTATCAATATAGTAATAATTGGGTGTATGTGTGTATCTATTTGGCAAGCTAGGCATGGTGGCCCACACCTTTAATGCCAGTACTCAGGTGCCAGAGGCAGGCAAAGGTCTGTGAGTTTGAGGCTAGCTTCGTGGAGATAATGAGTTGAATCCCAGCCAGGGTTACACATTGACACCCTGTCTCCAGAAATATGAAAATATATAGTGATGGGGCTGGAGAGATAGCTCGGTGGTTGAAAGCACTGACTGCTCTTCCTGGGTTCAATTCCCAGCAACCACAGAGCAGCTCACATATCTGTAACTCTAGTTTCAGGAGACCCAACACCCTCACACAGACACTCATGCAGGCAAAACACCAATGTACAGTAAAACATATATATATATATATATATATATATATATATATATATATGAATGAGGAATTAAAATACCAATTTAACATAAAAAGAAACACAAAAGAATAAAAAGCAGGCATTAGACATAGAGAAAAAAAAAACCAGCAGATGGAAGAAAACCATCAAAAGGCAGCATCCACCATGCTGGTTAAAGTGTATCAAGCCATCAGTCCGACACACTTTACATTCAGAGAGAGAGACCAGAGCAAAGGGACCGACAAACAGAAGCAGAAACCCAGGGAAGAGCCGCAGAGAAAGAGCAGAAACAATGAGTAATCCCCTCAGAGTGTAGGGACGCCATTAATAAGTGCTCCTTGGGGTTAGAGAAATGGCTCAGGGATTAAGAACACTGTTCTTGCAAAGGTCCTGAGTTCAATTCCCAGCAACCACATAATGGCTCCCAACCATCTATAATGAGATTTAGTGCCCTCTTCTGGCCTGCAGGTATATACGCAGGCAAAGTATTATATAATAAATTTTTTAAAAAGAAGTCCTCCTTCTGAACACTTTGAACAGTGTTCTGAGGGGCACTGCCCTCGCACCCAGGGACAGCAGTCTCACCTCCTCTTGAGTCGGAGCTGCGCCTCCGTCTTCGAAGTCTCCCCGTCCTCCCTCTTCGTTTCTGCATATTAAAACCTTCTGCTTCATGTGGGGCCTCTGCGTCCTGCTTAACCTAAAATGAGCAGAGTCTCAAACTTACTTTCTGGCTGGATGAGAATCAAAGACCTCGGTACCTTTAGGTAAACAAATACATATTTCAGTGAATGTTTTCATTCTTTAAGAAAAAAAATCCTTTTTTTTTTCTTTTTTAAACATGCCATTTTTTAAAAAAGATTTATTTCTTTCTTTACTTACTTATTATGTATACTTATTCTGCACACCAGCAGAGGGCACCAGATCTCACTATAGATGGTTGTGAGCCCCCATGTAGTTGCTGGGAATTGAACTCAGGACCTTGGGAAGAGCAGCCAGTGCTTTTAACCTCTGAACCATCTCTCCAGCCCCAAAATTCCTTTTCTTAAAAGCTTTGTACACCCATGTGTTATTACCAATCCCTGAATCGGGATCACTTCAGTAACAAATTCCCATTCTGGGTGCCCTCTAAAACACTGGTTCTCAGCCAGGCGCAGTGGCGCTCACCTGTAATCCCAGCACTTGGGGGGCAGAGGCAGGAGGATCTCTGTGAGTTCCAGGCCAGCCTGGTCTACAGAGTGAGTCCAGGACAGCCAAGGCTACAGAGAGAGAGACCCTGTCTCGAAAAATCAAAACAGAAAAACGAAAAAGAAAGACAGAAATCCAGAGCAGAAGCAACCCGCCAGCTAAGCCGCCCGTGCAGTGTTAACCATCTAGTCCAGTGAACTCCCGGGCCTGCCAGCATTCGCGCGGGCCATGTCTTCCGGTCGCGACTTCCGGTCGCGCCGGAAACCGGGTCGGGATCCGCAGAATGGGTAAAGCCCTACGGAATCCCGCTCCCGTTACCTCGGCAACGCCAGGCCAGCCCGGAAGTCCTCCTGCGTACCTCGGGAACCGCGGCGAGCACGGCGAGCACGGCGAGCACGGCGAGCAGACGCAGACGGCTCCCCACGCTGCGGAGAAGGCGGCGGCGCGCATGCGCAGTTCCCAGGCCTGCACAGGGCCTCCACCTGGAGCCAGCGCTGCCTCCCACCGACCCCACCTCCACCCCTCGCTACCCCGCGCTCCAGAGCCAAAAGGGCAGTCTTTCCCCACCGTGTCCTTTCTTTCTCCAGGCTGGCTTACCTGGTCCCCACCTGGCCCTGCCCTCCAGTTCTGGCCATGCAAGTCGTGATGGAGCACAGGAGTCACTCAAAGACCAGAGGTCAAGAGAAGGCACTTTACGTGCTTTAAGCTAAGGATGAAGGGAGAAAGGGCAGATGAGGAAGTTAGCTGTTTTTTGACACTGTCTGTTGTCTCTTTTTGCAACCACTGAGTGACTGGAGTAGGTGTCATCTGCCTTTTTTTTCCCCCTGCAATCTCCGAATAGCTAAGTTTGAATTCACTGTCTGGCTAATTCCTGCTGGTAGGGGCGTCGTTTTGCAGAGTTTTTGGTCTGGGATGACTCTAAAAGAAGTGCTGTTTTTACTTTGATTGTGTGATGGACCAAGTGATATCAGTGAAATGAGCCAAGAGAAATTTCCTTTAAAAAAAAAAAAAAAGAAGCCGGGCGTGATGGTGCAGGCCTTGAATTCCAGCACTGAGGAGGAGGCAGAGGCAGCTGGTCTCTGTGAGTTCGAGGCCAGCCTGGTCTACAGAGCAAGTCCAAAACAGCCAGCTCTACAGAGAAACCTTGTCTCTGGGGGGAAAAAAAAGTAATTAAAAAGTTAATTAATTTTATTAATTGATTTAAAAATGTAAGGGTAGGGAGGATAATGAGAATGAGGAAGGGTTGAGTACTGGGAGGAGCCAAGATGGACGCGACCCAGGCACTCATCCTGAAGATGACACTATGGTTGGACTTTTAGTCCCTGGTCCCTAAGCCACTGGGCCCCCGTATATGAGCCACTTTTGATCTGCTGGTGTAAAATCAGCCTTTGTTCCTGGAGGAGAACGTAGGTCTCTCTGTGGGACGCAGTAAGGAGCCAGCCCCACCCTGGTGGCGAAGAGTCAGGGCCATCCTGAACGGCTTGAATCAGACCTGAAATGTCTTTAATAAACTGAGGCTGTTTCTAATGCGAGGTCCAAATAATAAGCCTAGAATGGTGGGGGAGCCTAGCTTGGTTCCCAGAAGTGCTGAGCAGGAAGGGGCCGGGATTAGCTTCTCAATGGACCTAATCATCATCCTTGGTGCTCTGCTGCAGCTTTGCTGGGTTTTTTGGTTTATTTGTTGTTTGTTTTTTTTTAAACAGCAGCACCTTCAGCACCTTCAAGGTTCCTTGTCCACCATGAACTATCACTGAGTGGCCCGTGCACTGAAATAACTCAGTGTACATCCGGTCCACGCCAGCATCAGAAGAGTGTGCCTAGTGCTGTGGAAAGTGCAGACCAAATAGTCTGGGATAAAAAGAGAAACTCACCGACTGCTAAATTATCCAGAATGAGAAACCAGTTGTCAGAGATCATGCAGGGTATGGTTTCACCTACATAGCACTGCTGAGCACTGAGGGGCAGTGAACGGGCGTTTGCTCAAGTAAGAGCAAACAAGGGGCACCCTTGTGCCAATGGTGGTGTTTTGTGTCTTTTTTGTTAATACATATGATTTCTGTATTATATCTTACAATTCCATGTGTTTCTCCAGGTACCTCAACAGGTTTCAAGGGATGGGTGCTAGAGATCTCTCAGCATTTGAGAGCACTGGTCACTCTATTTCCCAGCACCCACATGGGGGTGTGTAACTCCAGTCCCTGGGATCTGATGCCTGCCTGGGGCCCTCTTCTAGCCGCCAATGGCAACGGGCATGCACATTGTTTGCACCCACAACATAAAAATTAAGTTAAAAATTTTCCAGTTGGAGAAAAGCATGGATCTTTTCTGATTTTTTTTTTTAATTCATGATGCTTTTGTGTGTGTGTGAGTGTGTGTGTGTGTGTGTGTGTGTGTGTCTGTGTCTGTGTCTGTGTCTGTGTGTTCCTGTGCTCACCGGGGCACCACTGCACAGATGCAGAGGCATCAGAACAATTTTGTGGAATCATGTTTTTCTTCCCACCTTTACGTGGGTTCTAAGGCTCGATTTCTGGGTTTTCAGGGCACGTGCTCTCACCTGCAGAGCCATCCCACTCTTGGCAGCCATTTTTCTGATTATTAATGCTTGTTAAGTAACTGACTAGAAGCCCACCTGAGACGGCAAGTCCCATGCACTCTGCATGAGGAAAGAGAATCTTCTGAAATGGAAATGGTTCATCCCTGTTTACTGCACTATGTTCCTAACACAAGGAGCCTCATCATATAAACAGATTTTCATGTGTGGCCCAGTGCGACTAAAATTTCTTACTTTAATCTAAATGGCCACTTGTGGCTAGTAGCGACCTACTGAACAGTAAGGGCTTGAGATCCCTATTTCCGGTGTTAGGAAGCAGTGAGGAACTTTGTTGCCACCCCGGAACCAACTGCAAAATTTCTGAGCATAGAGCATCGTGTCACCTTAGAATGGGGACTGAAAGGTACATCCGTGGTGCTATTTTGAGCCAGAAGAGCAGCCTTCCCTGACGGGCCTACAGTGCTCACATCCAAGCAAAGCAAAGCCCTTAGGATCCTATGTTCATAAGGAACGTTTCCTGCCCAAGGATTAACAGCTTTGTTTTAATATCCTAAGTGGGAAAATAAATTTCGATTCATCATTTTCTACCAGTTGGTTCTACAACTCCAGTTCCTACGACTTAGATGGCAGCGTTATTTTTTTTTAAAACACCAGAAAGAGTATGTACAGAGGTCCAATTGCAAGCTGGGCAAAACAGTGCAAACTTCATACAATCACGGAGGAAGATCCAGTGGCCTGGGCAAGGCTGAATGCCTGACTGCCCTGGTGGGCAGCTGCAGCAGCCTCTCTCCAGCCTTCTCCTGAAGTCTTGCCTGGCTGCTAGCTTCTAAAACTCCTTCAGGAGAAAGCCGGAGATTTCCATGATCTGCCCCAGCTGGGTTTTTTGTTGTTGTTTCTTTTTTTTTTTTTTTTTTTTTTTTTTTTGGCCTGGTTTTTAACTTCCCAACACCACCCTGCATGCTCTGAGCTAGCAGAAGACCTGGCACGTTTAAAACATTGTAAAGTTTTATAAAACTTAGCCCGAGTACTGGGAAAGTGAGCCACCACCCCGTGTAAGTACACAGACAGCAACGTGACGGGACTCTCAGAAACCGGCGCAAGGACCAACAGCAGCCAGTCTCCCGCCAAGCCACGCCCTCCAGGGGCGGGGCCCGGGCCGCGCCTGCGCACTGGGCCTATCGTCCACCTTTTCAACCTGTGGACCCTAGAAATACGCTTTCCGGAGCGGCTGTCCCCCAACCTCCGGGCTGCAGAGTTTGCCCTAGGTTCGCTGCTCTCCGACGGCCTCCCTACGCCCACACAGCCATGTCGTCCAGCAGCCGCATTGCTCTGGTGACCGGGGCTAACAAGGGCATCGGCTTCGCGATCGCCCGTGACCTGTGTCGGAAGTTCTCCGGGGACGTGGTGCTCACGGCGCGGGACGAGGCGCGGGGCCGGGCGGCGGTGCAGCAGCTGCAGGCGGAGGGCCTGAGCCCACGCTTCCACCAGCTGGACATCGACGACCTGAAGAGCATCCGCGCGCTGCGCGACTTTCTGCGCAAGGAGTACGGGGGACTGGACGTGCTGGTCAACAACGCGGGCATCGCCTTCAAGGGTAAGCAGTGGGGTGTGAAGACGGGAGATGGCTCTTCCCCAGAGCCTGGGCAGTACTAAGGCAGGAGGTTCTGGGTAGGACACTGGAGCAGGTCCCCCAGGAGAAACAGGATAGGAACTGCAGGGCTACAGGCAAAGCAGAGCTCCACGGTCCTAGTGTTGACCTAGCCAGGACTAGCTGCCACTATTTTCAGGTTCCCCTCGCCCAGTTGAGTAATTGAGTTTGGCGATAGTTGAATGGGACTCTTCTCTGATAGTGAAATAACAAGAAATTGAGGGGAGAAAAGAGGGTGAAGAAATGTTACATTAAGATCCTGATATACAGTTGTCACACAGCCACCCCCAGTGGGACTGCCTTTCAAAAAACAATAGAGCATTATTAGACTGGCAGTGGGACAGTGCTGCATCTAGACACAGACCTTACTTGGGAGTGGATTTCTAACACTGTGGGTTAGGTCTACACAGTCCCACCCAGCTAACTCGGTTCTCCTTCTCCCCTGAAAGTTAATGACCCCACCCCCTTCGACATCCAAGCCGAAGTGACAATGAAAACAAACTTTTTCGGTACCCGAGATGTGTGCACTGAGCTACTCCCTCTAATAAAACCCCAAGGTGAGTCGTCATGGGTGGTTTCCAGGCTCCTCTTCTCTCCCTCTGTGCCAGGGGAGTGGGGGCTGGGGTGGGGATGGGGCACCCTGTGGTGGGGGCACCCTACCTCTCTGCCACTTGAAGGTGTGGCTCTGCTCTTTGGGTCTCCATCAGTCGGGACCACTGCTACTCTCTTGGCAAAACTGACTCGTCTTCAACCTTCAAACCTGATTCCAAGTTCCACTTATCCTCACACATTAGGAATTCAGGGTTCCCTTAATCTCTAAAACGTGTTGCACACCCATTGGCTTCCTGCAGGCCGCTCCTGTCTTCGGCGAGACCTCAGGCTATGCCCTCAGCTTCCGTCAGCTCAGCTCCACAGCAGGTCTCAGCTGCCAAACTGCACTGCTGCAAACCGTCCTAGGACGCATCCTTTCTGGAGGGCGCTCCTTCTCTGGGTTTCTCCACGTGTGTACCCAACTCCTCCCTCCCCTCCAAGATCCTTCCGGAGTGAGCACAAGCCTTTAGTGAGGGCTCACAGGACTCTCTGATCTGACCCTCCCTCCCTCATGTCAGCTCCCCACCAACATGATCCACGTTTCTGTATGACAAACTGTCACATTGCTTTTGTCAGGAGCTGCTCTGATACCCCCTGTGGTTTGGATAGCGCGTGAACCAGCACTCATTAAATACGCACCATGAGTGACAGGGAAGCCACCACTTTGGAACTGTAACACTCTGTCGAATAAGTTTAGCTCTCGGAACTCCCGTCCTGTCCTGTCCTGTCCTGTCCTGTCCTGTCCTGTCTATCTCGAAGCTGGCCATCTGGATCTGTAGACCTTCTAAAGGCAGCTGTTTCCACAGTCGCCTGGCTTCTCTCCTCACCCAAACGTAGCAGGAAAGAAAACACTTTCTGCCACTTTAGTCCTCTGCTGTGCATGCCACTCTCAGATGGGAACTTTGGGCTCTAAAGTCTCACTGAATGTAAGATGCTGTTCTTGAATACGCCTCTCTACATAGCGATGTGTGCTGTGCTCTCAGGCAGGGTGGTGAACGTGTCGAGCCTGGTGAGCCTCAGGGCCCTGAAGAACTGCAGCCCAGAGCTGCAGCAGAAGTTCCGAAGCGAGACCATCACAGAGGAGGAGCTGGTGGGGCTCATGAATAAGTTTGTGGACGACGCAAAGAAAGGGGTGCACGCGCAGGAAGGCTGGCCTAACACTGCCTATGGGGTGACCAAGATCGGGGTGACCGTCCTGTCCAGAATCCATGCCAGGAAACTCATCGAGCAGAGGAGGGGGGACAAGGTCCTCCTGAACGCCTGCTGCCCTGGGTGGGTGAGAACCGACATGGCGGGGCCCAAAGCCACAAAAAGCCCGGAAGAAGGGGCGGAGACGCCCGTGTACTTGGCCCTTTTGCCGCCAGATGCAGAGGGGCCTCACGGGCAGTTTGTTAGTGAGAAAAAAGTTGAACAATGGTAAACCCAACTCTCTCGCCCCCTACCTGCTTGTATCCTGTCTTGGTGAGGGCCAAGGGTTATTTGTTACATACTAACCCAGCACTCATTAACTAATCCATCACTGTAACGCTATGAAGTGCTTTACGACTCCCTCTATGATGCAGAAAGAGAAAAAGTAAATTCTGGAAAAAGAAACAAAAGCAACTAACTGGTTCTTTAAGCATAAAGATTTCTGTAAAAAAAAATTAGGTTTTCCTTTATTTCATGCGCATGAGTGTCTTGCCTACGTGTATGGATGTGTACTCCATGCATAAAGTGCTTATAGGACCAGAAGAAGGCACAGGGTGCCCGGAACTGGAGTTAAAGATGGTTGTGACCGCACTTGTGTGCTGTTGGTGGAACCCTGGTCCTATATACGAGCAGCAAGTGCTCACCACTGCATAGTCTCGCCATCTCTTAAGTCCTCATCTCTGCAGATTCCTTGCAGGCAAAATTGGTTTCATCTCGGGCTTAATTAGAGCAAAAGTCAGGCCAAGGGAAGGCACAGAGTAACTCCAGTGACAAAACACCCGAAGAACCAAATCAGATCACAGGTGGCTCTGTGGCCCCTGCAATCTGTGACAACAGTCCAGGTGTGTCCTTGACAAACACTGTGAAAGGCCTGAGTCATGGGCTGTGTTGACATAAAAGACAAAGCTCTCAGATGGGCGTGGTGGCGCACACCTTTAGTCCCAGCACTTGGGAGGCAGAGGCAGGTAGATCACTGTGGGTTCAAGGCGAGCCTGGTCTACAAAGCAAGTCCAGTACAGCCCAGGCTGTTAGACAGAGAAAAAGACAAAGCTCTCAAAGAAATAAGAGGTCATTTATCCTGGAGTCATTTTGAGTGACCGTGGCCTGGGAACACAGAAGCAGCTTCACGGAGGTTTTATAGTTTTACAGAGAAAGTCCAAAGTCAAGGTGGGGACAGCAGAGAGGCAGGTTCATCAAGATGGGGGAAGCTGTGCTATTGGCCCAATGTGCTATCTGCTGACAGTCTTAGCTCTGGATTGGTGGAGACCAGGGTTCTGCTGAGTCAGTAGTTGTAAGAGGTTTGTATTTACTATCATGAGGTGTTAGTTCAGAAGAGTCGGGCAAGAAGTTAAAGCTAGCCCCATATAAAGCAATTACCCTCCGAGTCCACAACATCCCAGTCTCCCCCGAGACTGTTGGCCCGTCAGTCTCAGCAGACACAGAAACTCCTTCCAGAAATCATTTGTTCCCAGCTACACACAGCTTCTTTTCAGGAATTTTCATTCCCAGCATTCTGGTTGGCCAAGCATCACATTTTTGTGCAGGCAGAGGCCACTTAGTGACTGTTTTAAGGTCCCTGTAGCTGGGACATATTCCTAGGATCCGATGTAGAGGAGACTTGAGTGGTGAGCAAGGGCACCAGTTTTCAGAAAAGAAGAATACTTAGTGGCCAGATAAGGTTAATTTTAGGATTTTCCTAAAAAGACGCAGATACAAATTTTCTCAGGAAAAGACATAAATTGAATCATAATTCAGGAAGTCCCCAATAATGCGACCCGCAGAGACCCAAACCCAAAAGCTACAGATAGAAGGACGGTGACTGCAGCAATCCGCTCAGCCTTGCTGGGACTGTGTCAAGCAGCTGTGCTGGCTTCATGACTCTCACTGTTTCCAGTGGGCATGGCTGTGCCATGTGTGTTCCAGTGGCTATCCATGTATGCGAATTCCAAGAATCCAGTAGTAGTTTTTTTTAATCATTTAAAAATATAAAAGATGAGCTTGGTGTGGTGGCATACGCCTGTAATCCCAGCACTTGTGGAGCCAGAGGCAAGCAGATCTCTGTGAGTTCAAGGCCAGCCTGGTCTACAAAGTGAGTCCAGGACAGCTAAGACTACACAGAGAAACTCTGTCTCAAAACAAAAACAAAAAAACAAAAAACAGGCATGGTACAACACACCTATAATAATCCCAGCACTTGGGGAGGCAGATCTCTGTGAGTTCGAGGCCGGCCTGGTCTACAAAGCAAGTCCACACAATGAGTGAAAAGTGTATGTTTATAGGAAGCATACACAGTATGTATCTGGTGGGGGTGGGGGAGTGTCTTCTTTTGTGTGGTATGTGCATGGGTGCTTGTGTGCACATACATGACAGCCTCAGGGGACATTCCTCGGGTGCTGGGCACTGCTCTGATTGATTTTGCTTTTTGTTTGTTTGTTTATTTATTTGTTTGTTTTGAAGATAGGTCACTTGCAGGGACTGCAGCCAATGCCATGGGTCCACCAGTTTGTAAGGCAGGCCCTTCACTGTCAGAGCTAACTCACTTCTTAGCCTGGATGGTGTGTTGTTCTATTGAAAGCTTTCCACCCACGGGAGAGGCCAGGATGTAGCTACTATTTTCCCTTCACCTTTTTATTCGTTGAATGATTTCCAACCATGGGAAGAAGCTAGGATATAGCTCGGCCATAAACTGTCTGGCAGCATGCCTGAGGCCCTGGGCTTGAGTCCCTAGAACCAGGAAGGGCAGGAAGAAATCATGGCTTTACCTACTTAGTGTGTGGGCTAAAGCAGGGTGACTATGTCTCGCTGTGCCTCTCTCCCACTATCAAGTGACGATGACAATAATAGGATACAAGTCCTCACTCAGGTGTGAAAACCATGCCAGCTATGTGGCTATGCATAGTACATGCTGACGTCGCACACTGCCACTGGGGTGACACCATCCCCAGAAATTAAGAAAAGCACTGTCATTCACCCCAGGGGGCTCCAGGGAGCATCAGGGACCACCCGTAGCCCCCTCTCCCTCAGAAGCACTACATACTGCTCAAGCCTTCTGTCCTCATCTCACTGTGGACCAGTGATTTCCAGCCTGGCCAAAGGAGCAGCCAGCCCTTTCGTGGGGGTTCACTTTACAAGTCTCACCTTCCAACCGGGGTGTCCACTTCCTCCTAGTTACTTTGTTTTGTATTATTGTTTTTTGGTTTTTTGTAAACAGACACCAGAGATCAAGATTAAAAAAAAAAAAAAAAAGATCAAGGCTAGAGTTCCAACTGCAAGTTTGAAAATGTACACTCCAATCCAGGGGAGTTTTTCTCTAATACCTTAATAATAGAGTACCAGAAGGGGGTTAAATAACGCACTCCAAGTGGAAACCCTGACTAACCGTGGCATGTGGGAGTGGAAGTACTCAATATGTCTCAAGGCCTGTTTCTTAGGCTGAAGGGTAAGGTACGCAGTGCTAAAATGAAAGTTTACAAAGGGATAAAATTGTGACTCTCATGGATACAAGTTTAAGCTTCTATTAAATACACGTGTGATTGTTTGCATGGTAAGAGGGATCCAAGCAGATGTGGCAGCAGCTCCAAAAGTGAAGACTGAAGGTTCACGTTTGCGTAGAATAAAGGTACACTGAGTTACAGTATAAAGGGGACGAAACCCAGCGTGGCCACGGTGTACAGGAAGTCACTTAAATCCCTAGTAAGTAGGACAGCGATACGGTTCAGAAGCAGCTATGAACAGGATGCACAGGGCCAAAGCCCAGCGGCAGAAATCTTCCTAGAAACGCTCACCACTCTTGAGTGAGCTTGGTCAGTAACCACCATGCCTGTTGCAGATAAGGAGGAAGGAGTCACACGGGGTTGATAATTACAGTCCCAAGTGGCCGCCAACTCTGCTCACCAATGCTAACTACCTCAGGAACTCACTTCCTCAGATTCTCTAAATTAATCCCTCTGATTGGCAACTTCAACTTTCTTCTAAACTCTGTAGGCATGTGCATGGTACACATGCATACATGCAGGCATGCACACAATACACATACACACATCCAGGCATACACATGGTATACATGCATACATGCAGGCATGCACATGGTATGCATATACATATAAGCATGCACATGGCACACACATGCATATACATATGTGTGTATATACATATACATACATACATACATATATACATACATACATACATACATACATGTGTTTGTGTATATATATATGCAGGCCAAACACTCAGGCTGGAAGATGGTGCAGCGGCTAAGAGCACTGACTGCCCTTCTAGCTGACCCAGGATTGTTTTCCAGCACCAACATGATGTCTCAGAACCATTTCTAACTCCAGTTCCAAGGTATCCATCACCCTCCTCTGGCATTGCGGGCACTTCACAAATGTCTTGAACAGACATACATACAGAAAAAAATATTCATATGGAGAGAAAAATGTTCATAGAAACATAACAGTAAACAAATACAGTGTTTTAATATCTATAAAGTAGATGACATCAGGAGTTACCCAGCACATCCACAAGAGGACCAGACAGCTGCCTGCCTTCCCTCCTGCCGCCCAGGTTGCACCGGGCCAGTGCCCCATCTGCCCACACTCTGTGTTCTTGCAAGCATGCACTCTAGCCCCGTCACTAACTGTTATGGGAAAATATGCTCCAAAACTGCTCCAGAAGTACTTGAGTCTCTGACCACTAATTATGAAAGATAGAAGCCAACAGTGGCAAGAGCTTAAAAAACAAACAAACAAACAACCTCTGAAGTAGTTGGTGGGAACAAAATAATGCACTCCTTGACATCCTTGTTCACAAGAGAAGAGGCACCAGAAGGGAGCCAAGGGCAGGAGAGATGGCGCAGCAGTGCAGAGCGGGCCCTGCTCCTGCAGAGGGCAGAACTTCGGTTTCTAGCACCTGTGTCAAGTGGCGCACAACCACCTGTGACTCCAGCTTCCGAGCATGTGATTCTCTCTCCTTGCACTCACATTTACACACACACACACACACACACACACACACACACACACACTTAAAACAAATCTCTAACAAATAGGAAGAAATGGCTTATTTTCACCTAAGCCATTTCAAAGCAAACAAGGGATGACACTGGAGAAGTAATTGCTAAGTTACATGGCCTGATGATCCTCTCATGAGGAAGAAAGAACTGTCTGAGTCAGTGACCAGCGACCTCACAGTGAGAGGAACACCAGGACCAGAGACAAGGAGAAGAAAGGAAATGAGGTCAAACAAAAACCCAGCACAACTACAAGAGACAAGAGAGAGAGCACCGACGAAGCCAGGAGCCTATCTGTCAGAAAAACAGGCGACACAGAGCGCAAAGGCGGAGACTCCCAACCGCAGGACTGCAGAGGCAGCGGCTGCCACAGAACTGACAATGAAAGGAGACATTCAAAAGTTTGAAAAACGCTCAAGAAGAGCTAGAACACATCAGCGGCTTTCCTCTAAAATGAAGCTTTATCTTCTTGCGTTGTACCAAGGTGACTACAGAGAGCTGTAGCTGCTCAGACGGCCCTGAGTGGGTGGCCATGTGGTGCCAGCGCCAGCTGATCAATCTACAGCACAGTCCTTCCGCCTAGGGCTCAGGAGAAACAGTTAAAGCGAGAGTTCCAGAGTGCCTGCCTCACCGTGGCATCTTCCGGACATGAGATCCTGAACCCATGAAATCTCCACAACACCACATGCATAATGTAAACGTCAGTCGACATGTCAACATGGATGGGGAGATTTCACACACAGTCCTACCCCCGGATGAAAAGCTACAGGCAACCAATGAAGAGACACAGAACTGTCTTCCTCAGGGACAAGCTGCCTGACAGGTTATCCAGTCCTGAGTGGTCAGCACTAGACACGTGTGCACATGCACAACGCTAAGGAGTTCAACACAGTGTGTGCACCTGTATGTGTGCATGTGCATCTGTGTGTGCATGTGCACATGTGTGTGTGAGTGTGTGTGTAACAATAACTATAGAAGCAGAGATGATAAACTAGAGAGAGAATGAGGGGGCAGAAGGAACTGGAGGGGAGGGAAGGAGTGGAAATCATGTAAACATAATATTCATACATGAAATTCTCAAAAACAATACATTTTAAATATGAAGCTTCTCATAATTTCTAAGTAAAAAAAAAATTGGGCATATTGTCTGTGACGTAAAGGCAGCCACATACAACAGGTAGCCACCCTCTTCACCTCACCACTGGCTTGGTCTCATACAATGACGAGGCAGAGGCAGAGGCAGCTGGACAAGCTCCAGGCAGAAAAGCCTGAGTCACAGTGAGACTGACACTCTTAGAAAATCCAAAGTCATTGGGAAACACACTTGGCTTACAGCACAGAGAGTGAGTGGAGGCTCTAATCGCACATGAACTCCTGACGCATCTCTGGGAGTTGCTTTCCAAAGGAGATTTGATTGGTGGGCACACAATGCATGGGAGAACTCCATATATAACTTATTAACTGGGCTTGGGGCGGCACTTTCAACCACATCCCAGTACAGTTTTACCACAGATAAAACCTGATAAACACACTCTCCCTGAAGGGGCATGCTGGGAATCACACCCCAAGAAATGTGTCCTGTGCACAGTCTGCAGGCTTAATTTTCACAAAAACGCTTGGATTGTGAAGATCTCAGTGTTGAGGTCCCTCCCACGTGAGAGCAAGAAAACCTGCCAAGCCACAGACTGCAACGCTAAGTGTGGCCAGCAGAGGGCTCTAGGACAAGGGAAGAAAACTACACACACACACACACACACACACACACACACACACACACACACATACACACACACACACACATACGCGCGCGCGCGCGCGCGCGCGCACACACACACACACACACACACGGGAAGCCAGCTCTAGTTGACAGCAGACATTCCACCAACAGGAATCCTACAGTGCACCCAGTCCTTCCCTCCTCCATGCAGAAATTGTTTCAACATCTTAATTTTACCCTCGTGAGTCCCTGTTTTTTCTATTCACTTTTACTTTATTTTGTACTTAGCAGTATTTTTTAACCTTAGTGTGTTTTTTAAACTTTTATTTGTTATTTCTCTTCTAGTTCTGTCCATTTTTTTCAGTTGGGATTTTTTCCCCTTTTGTCTGCCTGTGTGTGCACGTGCACATTGACCACGTGTGGAGCTCACAGGTCAGCTTGCACATGGACCATGTGTGGAGCTCACAGGTCAGCTTGCACATGGACCACGTGAGGAGCTCACAGGTCAGCTTGCACATGGGCCACGTGTGGAGCTCACAGGTCAGCTTGCACATGGGCCACGTGTGGGGCTCACAGGTCAGCTTGCACATGGGCCACGTGTGGAGCTCACAGGTCAGCTTGCACATGGACCACGTGTGGAGATCACAGGTCAGCTTTTACATGGTCCATGTGTGGAGCTCACAGGTCAGCTTGCACATGGACCACGTATGGAGCTCACAGGTCAGTTTGCACATGGACCACCTGTGGAGCTCACAGGTCAGCTTTTACATGGACCACGTGTGGAGCTCACAGGTCAATTTGTACATGGACCACGTGTGGAGCTCACAGGTCAGCTTGCACATGGACCACGTGTGGGGCTCACAGGTCAGCTTTTACATGGACCACGTGTGGAGCTCACAGGTCAGCTTTTACATGGACCACGTGTGGAGCTCACAGGTCAGCTTGCACATGGACCACACGTGGAGCTCACAGGTCAGCTTTTACATGGACCACGTGTGGAGCTCACAGGTCAGCTTTTACATGGACCACGTGTGGAGCTCACAGGTCAGCTTTTACATGGACCACGTGTGGAGCTCACAGGTCAGCTTTTACATGGACCACGTGTGGAGCTCACAGGTCAGCTTTTACATGGACCACGTGTGGAGCTCACAGGTCAGCTTGCACATGGACCACACGTGGAGCTCACAGGTCAGCTTGCACATGGACCACACGTGGAGCTCACAGGTCAGCTTTTACATGGACCACGTGTGGAGCTCACAGGTCAGCTTGCACATGGGTCATGTGTGGAGCTCACAGGTCAGCTTGCACATGGGTCACATGTGGGGCTCACAGGTCAGCTTGCAGGCAGTGGCTTTCTTCTTCCACCACGTGGGTCTCAGAGATCAAACTCAGCCCCTCACACTCCAGGAAGCACCTCTGCCTGGTGAGCTGCCCACCAGCCCGCTGTTTTATCTCACTTCCTGTTTTCCTCCCTTCTCTGCTGCTCCACGCTTATAATTATTGTGACTTTTCCTTATTCGTTTAAAAAACACCACATTCTCATGTTTCTATACTTTTGCCTTAGCTGTTCTATTCCTGGAAATCCTTGCCCTGTTTTCTTTTCTCCTGTATTCTTTCTAACTTCTAGCTCTTTTCTCTACAGTTCTCTTATCCTTCATTGTTTTTCCTTTCTTTTATCTGGCCTACTTCCCTTTCCTTTCTCCTTTACTCATTTATTATTTTCACACCATAAATAATTTTAAGATTTTACTTTAGCTCAACGTGTATGTATGTTCACCAAGTCTGTGTGCCTCCTAGCATAAGCGCTGGGAACCGAAGCCAGGTCCTCTGGAAGAACAGAAAGTGCTCAGCGGCTGAGCCACCTCTGCAGCCCTGGCGTTTAACTCCATGGCAGTGCTACGCCAGTTTTTCCACTCTCCGTTTAACAGTCACTGGTGAGCAGGTAGTGAGCAGATTTCAAGAGGTGTTGTGTATCTGATGCCACTACAACCGCTGATGCCTCCTCCCTGAACCACACGGGGCTGCACTTTCAGGAGAGGTGGTCTGGTGATCAGCCGGGCATGGTCGCACATGCCTTTCATCCCAGCATGCAGGAGGCGGAGGCAGGTGGGTCTCTGTGAGTTCGAGGCCAGCCTGGTCTACAAATCGAGTCCAGGACAGGCAAGGCTACACAGAGAAACCCTGTCTTGAAAAACCAAAAAAAAAAAAAAAAGATATTCTGACCAAAGCTACTTAAGGAGAGAAGGGTTTAACGGGCTCACCATTCCAGGTACAAGCCATCATTAGGGGAAGTCAAGGCAGGAGCTGTCGATGCCGCCCCCGACCAGCAGGAAAGACACCAACACCGGGAACTCTTCTTGCAGCAGTTTATTCAGGAACCTTGACTACAGGAGTGACCCCGGGAAAAGCTCCCACAGAACCTTTATAGTGTGCCTGGTCCTATCAGAGACTGCCACGTTGTTGCTCTTGGTTGGTGCGTTCGGATCACGCCACCTCATGCTATGCCTTCAGGTATGCGCATAAGGGGCTTGCTCAAAGGCGCATTGTGCATGCGCATAAGGGGCGCATTGTGCTGGGGAAGCAGCAGGGGGTGCTGCTATCTGTGGCTCTCCACAAGGCAGCTGGTCACATCACATCCACTGGAATTCTCTTCCCTGGTGATTCTAGACTGTGTCTACTTGACAGCTAAAGCTAGCTGTCACCAGAGCACATAACAGTAAGATTCACAAAAAGAGACACCCAAACAGACAGGCGCCCAACCTGCAACATGGGGACGCAGGAAGTGTCAACAAACAAGTCAGTGACCCCTCCAGGAGGTCCTGACTCCTCCCTGGCTGAGCTAAAAGAGACAAAATAGGTAACATTTTGGGTGATAGTTTCTAAATGTTTCTGGTAAAAAATGATCCCTGATCTGAAAAACAATCCCAACAGACAGATGAGTTCAACCAGAAATGGAGAGAACGGTGAGCAAAACAAAGAAAAACCTCAGCAAAATGGTGAGAAAATCAGCAATAGAGATGGAAAAGTCCAACCAGGAGGGCAACCTCCCCAGCAATACAACTGAGATCCTGAGGGAAAGAAAACAAATAGAAATACTGGAAATAAAATCTTTTGTTGTTGTTGTTGTTGTTGTTTTGGCTTTCTTTTTTTATTTCTTCTTTTATTTTTTGGTGTTTGTTTGTTTTTCAAGACAGGGTTTCTCTGTGTAGCCTTGGCTGTCCTGGACTCGCTTTGTAGACCAGGCTGGCCTTGAGCTCACAGAGATCCACCTGCCTCAGCCTCCCAAGTGGAAATAAAATCTTAATAAATCAAAATGTGAAAAACTGGGAAGCATTACCTGTGGAAGACAAAGTCAGCTAAGTGTTATAGTCAAACATGAAAAGGAATGATAATAAAGAGCAGCTATGACCTCTGTGTCCAATAACTCTAAACTACAACCAAAAATCAAACCTTACAATCCATGGGACAGGGCTGGAGAGATGGCTCGGAGGTTGGGAGCACTGACTGGTCTTCCAGAGGTCCTGAGTTCAATTTCCAGCAACCACATGGGGGCTCACAATCATCTGTAATGTGATCTGATGCCCTCTTCTGGCCTACAGGTGTACATGCAGGCACAGCACTGTGTATATAATAATAAATAAATCTTTAAAACAACAACAACAACAAAAATCCATGGGACAAAAGGAGCTGAGACATAGAGAACCTGTTCAATGAAATTATGCCATAAGAGTCCCTAAATTTAGAGATATTTCCAAACAGAGGAGACATTGAGAACGCCAAGTAGTCATAATCAGACAATAATCTCTCCATGGCCTATTATACTAACACGAACTATCACAGTTCATGACCATCAAGATGGTGCTACGGAAGAGGCGAGAAAGGGTTGTACACACAGAGGAGAGAGCAAAGTAGTCTCCATCCCGAGAGCATAGGAAAGAACAAACTTTGGAGGGGGAGATAAACCCATCACGTCCAGCACAGGAGGCTCCTAAAACTAATAAGGATAAAATAAACCACAGCCAATAATCCAACCCACAGACAAAAGTATGAGAATTAATAAACATAACTCAATAACAGCCTCTAATGTAAATTGCTTCAACTCATCCATAAACGGATGCAGACTGAATGATAGGTTTTAAAAAAGCAAGGCTCAACCATGCATTAACTCCAAGACACACATGTCATTGGTAAAGACATAGACCAAGAGTCAAAGGATGGGAAACAAACCATCAAGTGAATGAAGGCTAAAATCAAGATGGCACCGCTGTCTTCCTATCTAATAAACTAGACTTCAAACCGAATTAATCAGAAGAGATAAAGAAAGCCAGCACAAGTTAATCAAAGAAGCTATTCATCAAGATGATATAATGATTATAAATATATACGCATAAAATACTGCGTCTCCAAATTTAATGAAACGAAACTAGTGGATATACAGGGTCAGATGGGTCCTGATACAATCACAGTGGGTAAGCTCAACATCCCATCTCTGCATAGGCCATCTAAACTAAGAATTAACCAGGAAACCTCAGAGTTAAACTATACGCCCTCCAGAGACAGGAGGAATCCTGCCCCTGGCTGAGATGCTGTTCACAGTTGATAGCTGCAAAGTGGCAAAGGGAGGGAGAGTCAGTTTTCTTTAGGGGTGTGTTGACCCTGGTAGGCTGACCGAGTTCCAGTGGATGACGTCATATTCATGCCTCTATGAGCAACACTAACACAGTGTGATATTAGAAAGAGGGAGGAAGAGGAATAGGAATGAGGGTGAGAGAGAGAGAGGAGGGAGGGGAGGGATGGGGGAAGGGAGGAAGGAAGGAGGAAAGGAAGGAAGGGAGGGAGGAGGGAAGGGAGGAAGGAGGGAAGGAGGGAGGGAGGAAGGAGGAAAGGAAGGAAGGGAGGGAGGAGGGAAGGGAGGAAGGAGGGAAGGAAGGAAGAGAGGGAGGAGGGAAGGGAGGAAGGAGGGAAAGGAGAAAGGAGGGAAGGAAGGAAGGAAGGAAGGAAGGAAGGGAGGAAGGGAGGAAGGAGGGAAGTGTCGCGAGCAGAGAGTTTACACTCAGAATCCGGAACAAAAGAGTCAGGCCAAGAGCAAGTGGTACGACTTAGCAAGAGAGGTTTATTAGCAATACAAAGGCAACTACAACAAAAGGCAGTGGCTAAAGCTCCAAGGCCAAGCCACCAATACCATTTCATTACACTCTTATGCCATTAGGGTATACGACCTGATATCGCGAAGTTCTGTCGAACAGGTTCACTGCTGCGACTTGAATCAGTTCTCGGGTTGTTGTCTGACAGCATGTCTGTCCGCTCCGTCCGGGGGAGCGCCCATCGGCTGGTAGCATTTTAGGTAATCATGGTGACAGCGAGAGAGAGAGAGCTAGCGAGCGAAGAGAGAAGAGAAGAGCGAAGAGAGCGAAGAGCGAGAGAGCGAAGAGAAGAGCTGGCTGCTTCTTCTCAGGGTTTTTATACTTACTTTAACCTTACCCTCTCTAATTCACACATCTAGCTTTCTGCGGCACTCTTATCACTAACTTGCAGTCGTGGCTGCTCCTAGGTCAGAACTTACTATTAAGGTTTTATCTATCACTCACACATCTGGTCAGACGTCAGCTTTTTGGGCTGTCAGCTATTTTCTACGCTGGGCCTTGAAACAAGCCCTGACATGTCCTACACTGGGCTTTGAAACAAGCCCTGACATGTTTATTACAGGAAGGGAGGAAGGAAGGAAGGAAGGGAGGAAGGGAGGAAGGGAGGGAAGGGAGGAGGGAAGGGAGGGAGGAAGGCGGGAAGGAAGGAAGGAAGGAAGGGAGGGAGGAAGGAAGGAGGGAGGGAAAAAAAGAACATGAATTTAGCAAAGCAATTAGGGGGCTGGCATCTGAGATAAGTTGAGAATTGTTGAGGCAGAGTCTGGTGCTTTGTACCGGTTAATTGGTTGCCCCGCCCCCACGAGATTCTTACTGTTACAAGGAGACTGTCATGTACCCCAATTATTGCTGTTTAACCTTGCTTCCCTGTTTGACCAATAAAAGGCTACACCTGGGCCGGGGAGAAGGAAGGGGCGGAGCGAAGGTGCAAGGACTTTGGAGAGAGAAGGATCTTGGGTGGGTTAGAGGTACTGGAGGGGTAGAATCACTATGGGATGGGAAACAGCCTCTCTGGCCAGGAGGAGGGGCCCTGAAGTTCCTCATGGAAAGCAGCTGCACAGATGAGCAGCATAAGGAAGTGCTTAGGGATTATGGACTGGAAGTAGCCCAGATAGAAGTGAGTACAGTGGGTGGCCTGGAGTGGGGGCTGGAGACAATGGGAGGTAGTTTAGGGGTTAATATCTGCCCAGCCCCAGGGAATATGAGGTTTATTGTAAATACAACAGGTGTCTGTGTCTTTTATTAGGCTAATCTTATAATAAACATTATCAGCTATTTTTAAATTTATTACAGAAAGAGGTATAAAGGGTGCATTGTAGCTTTCTCTCTCTCTCTCTCTCTCTCTCTCTCTCTCTCTCTCTCTCTCAGCTCAGCTGCTCCTGGCTCATCTGGCACCACCGATCTCTCCTCTCACTCTTCTCACTTCCAACTATCTTCTTTTTCACTCTCTTGAATCTCTTCTCTTCCATAGCCCTCCTGCCTGACCCTCCTCCTCTCTAACCCTACTCCTCCATGACCCTCCTCCTCCATGACCCTCCTCCTCTCTAACCCTCCTCCTCCATGACCCTCCTCCTCCATGACCCTCCTCCTCTATGACCCTCCGCTCTCTGACCCTCCTCCTCCATGACCCTCCTCCTCCATGACCCTCCTCCTCCATGACCTCCTCCTCCATGACCCTCCTCTTCCATGACCCTCCTCCTCCATGACCCTCCTCCTCCATGACCCTCCACCTCCATGACCCTCCTCCTCCATGACCCTCCTCCTCCATGACCCTCCTCCTCCATGACCCCCCTCCTCCATGACCCCCTCCTCCATGACCCTCCTCCTCCATGACCCTCCTCCTCTATGACCCTCCCCCTCTCTGACCCTCCCCCTCCATGACCCTCCTCCTCCATGACCCTCCTCCTCCATGACCCTCCTCCTCCATGACCCTCCTCCTCCATGACCCTCCTCCTCCATGACCCTCCTCCTCCATGACCCCCTCCTCCATGACCCTCCTCCTCCATGACCCTCCTCCTCTATGACCCTCCCCCTCTCTGACCCTCCTCCTCCATGACCCTCCTCCTCCATGACCCTCCTCCTCCATGACCCTCCTCCTCCATGACCCTCCTCCTCCATGACCCTCCTCCTCCATGACCCTCCTCCTCCATGACCCTCCTCCTCTCTGACCCTCCTCCTCCATGACCCTCTTCCTCCATGACCCTCCTCCTCCATGACCCTCCTCTCCATGAACCTCCTCCTCCATGACCCTCCTCCTCCATGACCCTCCTCCTCCATGACCCTCTTCCTCCATGACCCTCCCTCCTCCATGACCCTCCTCCTCCATGAACCTCCTCCTCCATGACCCTCTTCCTCCATGACCCTCCTCCTCCATGACCCTCCTCCTCCATGAACCTCCTCCTCCATGACCCTCCTCCTCCATGACCCTCTTCCTTCATGACCCTCCTCCTCCATGACCCTCCTTCTCCATGACCCTCCTCCTCCATAACCCTCCTCCTCCATGACCCTCCTCCTCCATGACCCTCCTCCTCCATGACCCTCCTCCTCTCTGACCCTCCTCCTCCATGACCCTCCTCCTCCATGACCCTCCTCCTCTCTGACCCTCCTCCTCTGTGACCCTCCTCCTCTCTGACCCTCCTCCTCTCTGACCCTCCTCCTCCATGACCCTCCCCTCTCTGACCCTCCTCCTCCATGACGCTCCTCCTCCATGACCCTCCTCCTCCATGACCCTCCTCCTCCATGACCCTCCTCCTCCATGACCCTCCTCCTCCATGACCCTCCTCCTCCATGACCCTCCTCCTCCATGACCCTCCTCCTCCATGACCCTTCTCCTCTCTGACCCTCCTCCTCTCTGACCCTCCTCCTCCATGACCCTCCTCCTCCATGACCCTCCTCCTCCATGACCCTCCTCCTCCATGACCCTCCTCCTCCATGACCCTCCTCCTCCATGACCCTCCTCCTCCATGACCCTCCTCCTCCATGACCCTCCTCCTCCATGACCCTCCTCCTTTATGACCCTCCTCCTCCATGACCCTCCTCCTCTATGACCCTCCCCCTCTCTGACCCTCCTCCTCCATGACCCTCCTCCTCCATGACCCTCCTCCTCCATGACCCTCCTCCTCCATGACCCTCCTCCTCCATGACCCTCCTCCTCCATGACCCTCCTCCTCTCTGACCCTCCTCCTCCATGACCCTCCTCCTCCATGACCCTCCTCCTCCATGACCCTCCTCCTCTATGACCCTCCTCCCTCTCTGACCCTCCTCCTCCATGACCCTCCTCCTCTATGACCCTCCTCCTCCATGACCCTCCTCCTCCAGACCCTCCTCTTCTATGACCCTCCTCCTCTCTGACCCTCCTCCTCCATGACCCTCCTCCTCTATGACCCTCCTCCTCCATGACCCTCCTCCTCCATGAACCTCCTCCTCCATGACCCTCCTCCTCCATGACCCTCCTCCTCCATGAACCTCCTCCTCCATGACCCTCCTCCTCCATGACCCTCCTCCTCCATGACCCTCCTCCTCCATGACCCTCCTCCTCCATGACCCTCCTCCTCTATGACCCTCCTCCTCCATCACCCCTCCTCCTCCATGAACCTCCTCCTCCATCACCCTCCTCCTCCATCACCCTCCTCCTCCATCACCCTCCTCCTCCATGACCCTCCTCCTCCATGACCCTCCTCCTCTCTGACCCTCCTCCTCCATGACCCTCCTCCTCCATGACCCTCCTCCTCCATGACCCTCCTCCTCCATGACCCTCCTCCTCCATGACCCTCCTCCTCTCTGACCCTCCTCCTCCATGACCCTCCTCCTCTATGACCCTCCTCCTCCATGACCCTCCTCCTCCATGACCCTCCTCCTCTATGACCCTCCCCCTCTCTGACCCTCCTCCTCTATGACCCTCCCCCTCTCTGACCCTCCTCCTCCATGACCCTCCTCCTCTATGACCCTCCTCCTCCATCACCCTCCTCCTCCATGAACCTCCTCCTCCATCACCCTCCTCCTCCATCACCCTCCTCCTCCATCACCCTCCTCCTCCATGACCCTCCTCCTCCATGACCCTCCTCCTCTCTGACCCTCCTCCTCCATGACCCTCCTCCTCCATGACCCTCCTCCTCCATGACCCTCCTCCTCCATGACCCTCCTCCTCCATGACCCTCCTCCTCTCTGACCCTCCTCCTCCATGACCCTCCTCCTCTATGACCCTCCTCCTCCATGACCCTCCTCCTCCATGACCCTCCTCCTCTATGACCCTCCCCCTCTCTGACCCTCCTCCTCTATGACCCTCCCCCTCTCTGACCCTTCTCCTCCATGACCCTCCTCCTCCATGACCCTCCTCCTCCATGACCCTCCTCCTCCATGACCCTCCTCCTCTATGACCCTCCTCCTCCATGACCCTCCTCCTCTATGACCCTCCTCCTCTCTTACTCTGTTCCCATCCTACCCTACTCAATCTCTCTTGGCCTCTGCAGGTGTTTTATATCCTCACCTGTTCCCAGAATGCTAAGGGCAATGGACAATGAGGGGCACAGGGTCCTTTAAAGGGCCAGGCACACAAAATGAATCACTACATTTCCCTCATTGATTTGGGCTACTAATCATGCAGTTTTATGCTGCTTCTCTAGTCTTCCCAATGTTTTTCTAGTTTCTCGGGTGTCTGCTGTTATCTTTTTGTTGATTTCTCAGGAGCACATTCACAACTGAGAAAAGAACTTAACAGCAATGCTTCTCTTTCCTGTAACTTGGGTACTGCTTCCTGCACCTTTCTGTGTGGATGGAGAGATGGTTTAGCAGTTAAGAACACTGGCTACTTTTCCAGAGGACCTGGGTTCGAGTGTAGGCCCTCTTCTAGACTCCGTGAACTCTGCACACACATAGTACACACACACATACATACAAGCAAAATGTCCAGACACATAAAATAAATCTTAAAATAACTTTAAAAGTGTGTTGGAACACGTGTATTTGCACACAGACATCAGACATACGCACAAGTCATATACACACAGGGTTTTTAAAGGAATTTTTTTAAATCTTAAATTATAAAACAACTAAAGTGATTTTTGTTTTGGGTTTTGAGAGAGGGTTTCTCTGTATAGCCATGCTGGTCTGGACTCACTTTGTAGACTAGGCTGACCTCGAACACACAGAGATGCACCGGCCTGTGCCTCCTGAGGCTGGGATTGAAGGCGTGAACCATGCAGCTTGTTTTCAGATTTACTTGACAACTTTCATTTACATACCCAGTAATATTAAAGTTAATGAGATTCTGAAACTGAGACCATCAACCCAAATACATGTGTGTGTGCATGTACATATATATATGTAGATAGACACATACATACATACATACATACATACATATTCATAAATTCTTTTTCTGAAAAGGTCTCACTATAAAGCTGAGGCCAGCCTTAAACTCACTATATGGTCAAGCTGCCCTTAAGCTTGCATTCTCCCCGGGGAGAGCCCTGACATTCCAGACTCCCATCCTGGTTCAAATCTGCTCTTCCAGGAGGTCCTAGGAGGCTCTATTTTGCTTTGGGAAATTCTACAGGAAATTCTGGAGCTGTGTCATCATAACCACGCCATTTAAGCTCACACACAGCGACCTCCAGCTACGCACGGAAAACCTTAGACCATTTCTTTCTTTTTCTTTTTTTATTTTATTTTATTTTTTGAGACAGGGTTTCCCTGTGTAGCCTTGCTTGTAGACTATTTCTTTGTGGAGTAGAACCCATTTCTGCATATAGTCTCTAATGGGAGTTTTATTTGACTATATGCCTTGTTCAAAAGTAAAAACTTCTTAGCCTGGCATGGTGGCACACACCTTTAATCCCAGCACTCAGGAGACAGAGGCTGATGGATGTCTGTGAGTTCAAGCCTAATCTATCTACAAAGTGAGTCCAAGACAGCCAAGGCTACACAGAGAAACCCTGTCTCAGAAAACCTATTGAAAAAAAAAAGTTTTTGAGAACTAATTTTCAGGAAACAAGATGGTGGCGCCTATCACACACTGTATCTGATCTACCACACGAGACCAGGGACCAGACTGGGAGCTACAGACTGCAAGGACTAGAGAACACTAAGGGAGTGGGGTCCCACACAGAGCAGACCACAGACAGGTCTGGCCCCACATCAACCAACAGCCCACGGAGGACCGGAACTCACTCCCAAGACTCTGGACCGGAACCCACCTGCGGCAGCTGGCCTCTATAGCCTGAATTCGGTATGTAGGACGGTGGAACACTGGAGCTCCTGCCCTGAGGAAGTCTCAGGGAAATGGGTGAATCTGTCCTCGGACGCCCCCCCCCCACCTGCCTCACACAAGCCTACGGGGTGCCCCAGGGTCTGCGGGGAAGCCCAGGCAGCTGTGAACACGTTGCCCAGTGACATCCAGGCTGGAGTCATGCTGCCGGCCGCAGTGGACCGGGCCTGCAAAATTGGACAGCAAGAACTTAGCCTGGCCAGCCCCCATAGCCCGGCAGGGTCTCCCACACTCTTGGGAGAAGCTGGACATCACTGAGGGGTCTGGACAGTGATGTGAATAGTGGCCACAACTCAGTGGGACTGAACCATTAAAGGTGCACTAAGTAGATTGGTCCAGGCATGAACCTGCCTGCAGGCCACAGCAGTCCAGGCCTGCACAACTGGGCAGATAAAGCCCAGCCTGGGCAGTCTACATGGTCTGGCAGGGTCTCACATGCTCTTGGGAGAGACTGGACAGCCCTGAGTGGTTGGAACAAAAAACTGAACAGTGGCCCTAGCCCAGTAACATATAATGGCAGACCTATCAGAATTACACCTGACTTCTCAACAGAGACCATAAAATCCAGAAGGGCCTGGACAGAGGTGCTGCAAGCCCTAAGAGACCACAGATGCCAGGCCAGACTACTATACCCAGTGAAACTATCAATAACCATTGATGGAGAAAACAAGATATTCCATGACAAAAACAAATTCAAACAATACCTATCCACAAATTGAGCCTTACAGAAGTTACTAGAAGGAAACCTCCAAACCAAAGACAAGCTACAACCAAAATTACATGGGAAATAGATAACTACAGTCATAAAAACATAACCACACAAACACTCTACTGCAACCAACATCAAAAACAAAGGACTTAACAGTCACTGGTCATTAATATCTCTCAACATCAATGGTCTCAATTCTCCAACTGAGACTAACTGAATGGATGCATAAACAAGATCCAACATTTTTCTGCATTCAAGAAACGCATCTCAGCCACAAGGATAGACATTACCTCAGGGTAAAGGGCTGGAAAAAGTATTACAAGTGAACAGACACAAGATGCAAGCTGGTGTAGCCATTTTAATATCTAATAAAATAGACTTTCAACCAAAATTAATCAAAAGAGATGAAGAAGATCACATCATACTCATCAAAGGTAAAGCCAACCAAGAGAACATCACAATTCTAAACATCTATGCTCTCAATACAAGGGCACCCACATTTGTAAAAGAACTATTAACAAAGTTAAACCACACTTCAATCCTGACACATTAATAGTGGGAGTCTTCAACACCCTACTTTCACCAAAGTATAGGTCATTAAAACAGAAACTAAACCGAGAAAGAAGGACACTAACCAACGTCATGAATCAAATGAATCTAACAGATATCTACAGAACTTTTCACCCAAACACAAAGGATTATACCTTCTTCTCAGCACCCCATGGAACCTTCTCCAAAATTGTTCATATAGTAGGTCACAAAGCAAGCCTCAAGAGATTCAAGAAGATTGAAATAATTCCTTGTATCCTATCAGATCATCATGGTCTTAGGCTGAACCTAAGGGGGATTAAATCCACAGGATTGGGATCAAGTAAAAAGTGATTTACAACAACTGCTGCAGAGAGACGGCTCCAACAGGGTCCCTATAGCTACCTTTTCCTTGTGGCACCTAGTCCACGATGCCCTACGTAATCCCAATGAAAAAACTAAAGAGCAGCTGGGGCTTTGAATGAGACTTTAAATGAAATACAAGAACAAGAAAGTCCTTGGCCTCAGACACAACAGGCGTGTCCTCTTCGGAGTCTGAGGATGAGGAGAGTGTTTTGAAGGCTGATACCAGGGCTTTAAAAGACCACTTAAAGAGCGTGAAAGTGAAAGGTAAGGACCATCCTCTGCCTTATAAACCTGATTTTCAGAGTCAAGCCTTTTTGGTTGAGGCCTCCACACCACTAAAAGGGGTTGTTTTTCCTGTGGCGGAAGTGCCTAAACCTAATAATCCAGGACAGACACAGGGATGACACGAAACTCTCCAGTTTAAAGATATAAAGCAATTAAAGGAGGCAGTAATGGCTTATGCTCCTCATGCCCCTTTTACTTTGGCCATTTTTTTAATCTTTTAGTTCTCAATTCCTGACGCCCAGTGATTGGCAGCAAATGTGCCGGGCTGTACTCGCCGGTGGTGACTACCTGCTTTGGCGCAGTGATTATCAGGAACAGTGCATACAAACCGCTGCTGGAAATGCAGCTGCTGGGTTTCTTCAAAGGAATGTCGAAATGCTTGCAGGCATGGGACTATATGCTGCTTTGAATGTTCAAATTCAATATGACCCAGCAATATACACTCAGATTGCTACGTGCGCTGTGTGGGCTTGGAAATCTTTACCTAATAAGGGGGCAGGAGAGCAGCTATGCAAAGTAATTCAGGGGCCATCGGAAGCATTTCAGGAATTTGTAGATCGCCTTATGCAGTTAGCTGGTCAGATATTTGGGGATGTAGAAGGAGCCTTATGGTCTTTGGAAATCTGCTTAAGGGATGGAGTGGTGCCATTGCTCTTGGACTCCTCATTTGAGGGATGATAGGTGTCTTGGTTTGGAGTCTCTGCCTCATGAAACGAGCACAGGCCATTCAGCAGTTCCGTAAAACAGGTCCTTGCATCCATGGCAACGGATAATCCCACTGCCCAAATCTGGCTCAATCTGGATAAATGAGTCTTCAGTGACGGGCAAGATCCGGGGGATGTATGATCAATCTAAGGCAGGAAGTTCATAATATACATGGGCTCTCCTATGACCAGTAAGACCTACATTGACATCCCAGACCACCTAAGGCAGGAGCTCATTTTATATACAGAAGGGGGACCAGTGGGGAACTGCAGCTGTGCTGGTACTGACCATAACTTGTTTTTCTCTGCAGCTGAAACTTTACTAGTTTTTCTCTGCAGTTGAAAACATTGTGCTCCACTGCTTGCTTTCATTTTCATTGTTTTGAGTCCACAGTGCTGTTCCTCCTCTATGTAAGCAGCTTTGTTACTCCCAATAAATGGCATTCTCTTAGCACAAATGAACCGCTGTCTTGAGTGTTCTTCAATCCACAGTCCCTTGCTCGATAATTCGGGGTACATGCAACACGGGCGTTGTAGCCAGATGGTTTCAGTGCAAAATTCTACCAGACCTTCAAAGAAGAGCTAATACCGATACTCTTCAAACTACTCTAAAAGATATAAATGGATGGAACATTACCAAACTCATTCTATGAGGCCACAGTCACTTTGACACCTAAACCTCAAAAAGACCCAACAAAAAAAGAGAATTCTGAACCAATTTCTCTTATGAACATTGATGCAAAAATAATCAAAATACTTGCAAACTGAGTACAAGAACATATCGAAGATATCATTCACCATGACCAGGTGGGCTTCATTCCAGGCATGCAGGGATGGTTTAATATATGGAAATCCATCAATGTAATCCACCATATGAACAAACTGAAAGAAAAAAAAACCACATGATCGTCTCCTTAGATGCAGAACAAGCATTTGACAAAATCCAACACCCATTCATGTTTAAAGGTTTGGAGAGATCCGGGATACAAGGCACATACCTAAACATAAGAAAGGCTATATACAGCAAGCCCATAGCCAACATCAAATTAAATGGACAGATACTCAAGGAAATTCCTCTAAAATCAGGGACCAGGCAAGGCTGCCCACTGTCTCCATATATCTTCAATATAGTTCTTGAAGTTCTAGCCAGAGCAATAAGACAACAAAAGGAGATCAAGGGGATCCAAATGGGAAAGGAGGAAGTCAAACTATCCCTATTTGCAGATGCTATGATAGATTACATAAGTGACCCCCAAAATTCCACCAGAGAACTACTACAGCTGATAAACACCTTCAGCAAAGTGGCTGGATACAAAATTAACTCAAAAAAGTCAGTAGCCCTCCTGTATACAAATGACAACCATGCAGAAGAAGAAATTAAGAAAGCTACATTCTTCATGATAGCTACAAGCAATATAAAGTATCTAGGAGTAACTGTAACCAAGCAAGAGAAGGACTTGTTTTAAAAAAAAAAACAAACTTCAAATCTCTGAAGAAGGAGATTGAAGATAACATCAGAAGATGGAAAGATCTCCCTTGTTCGTGGTTTGGGAGAATTAACATAGTAAAAATGGCCATCTTACCAAAAGCAATTTACTGATTCAATGCAATCCCTATCAAAATACCCAC
Organism: Acomys minous; assembly: GCF_964271855.1. Lineage (NCBI taxonomy): Eukaryota > Metazoa > Chordata > Mammalia > Rodentia > Muridae > Acomys > Acomys minous. The sequence continues at coordinate 4,872,023 of NC_140492.1, read as the reverse complement.
ACAATTTTTAAAGACATTGAAAGACATTCTCAACTTCATATGGAAAAGCAAAAAAACCAGAATAACTACAACAATCATGTACAATAAAAGAGCCCTGAGGAATCTTCAGCCCTAATCTCAAGCTGTACTATAGAGCAACAGTAATTTAAACAGCATGGTACTGGCACAGCAATAGGCTGGTTAATCAATGGAATTGAATAGAAGGCCCAGAAATAAATCTATACACATTTGGTCGCTTGATTTTTGACGAAGAAGCCAAATCTATTCAATGGAAAAGGGATAGCATCTTCAACAAATGGTGCTGGTTTAACTGGATGTCTACATGTAGAAAAATGCAATTAGACCTATATTTATCACCATGCACAAAGCTCAAGTCCAAGTGGATTAAAGACCTCAACATAAAACCAGAGACACTAAATCAATGAGAAGAAAAAGTAGGGAAGAGCCTGGAACACATTGGAACAGGAGACAACTTCCTGAGTAGAACACCAACAGCCTATCCCTTAAGGTCAACAATTAATAAATGGGACCTCATGAGGCTGAGAAGCTTCTGTAAGGTAGGAGACACTGTCAACAGAACAAAGCAACAGCCTATGGACTGGGAAAAGATATTCACCAGCCCTACATCTGACACCATCTGACAAAGGTCTAATATCCAAAATACATAAAGAACTCAAGAAATTAAACACCACCAAACCAAATAACCCAATTAAGAAGTGGGGCTCAGACTTGATACACTAGGATCATATTCAGGGGGAGGAGGTCCCCCTCAGTCACAGTCATAGGGGAGGGTAATAGGGTGAAAAGAAGAGGGAGAGAGTAATGGGAGGATACATGGGATGGGATAACAATTGAGATGTAATATGAACGAATTAATAAAAAATATATAATGCAAAAAAAAAGAAATGGGGCTCAGAACTAAACAGAGAATTCTCAACAGAGGAATATTGAATGGCTGAGAAACACTTAAAGAAATGTTCAATGTCATTAGTCATCAGAGAAATGCAAATCAAAACAACTTTGAGATTCCATCTTACACTCATCAGAATGGCTAAGATCAAAAACTCATGTGGTTGCTGGGAATTGAACTCAGGACATCTGGAAGAGCAGTCAGTGCTCTTAACCTCTGAGCCATCTCTCCAGCCCCATGGTCCATGGCATCTCTTCGCACAATAAAACACTAACAAGACTTGAGGCATCTCAAAAAAAAAACACACACAACAACTACAACAACAACAAAAGCAATCTATCCTATTACTGTGTTATTGCAGTCCTGTAAGATGGAAACATCCAGAGAGATCTCTAGTCTATTTCTCCTGGAGTCCCCAGTGAGAGACGGAGTCTGATCCTGATGCAAAACACACACAAATTTATTGAGCTGACACGTTGGGGTCTGTCAAGCTGTTTCAAGCTGCAGACCCTGAAAAGCAGAAGCAAGTGCTTTTTTTTGTAGCTGGGAGGGGTAAGTACATTCCAGGGTCAGTGGAATATTTTTAGACACGGCTGGCTGTCCTTGAGTCAAGTTGGACTCTTTATTATTTTTAAACATAAGCTAGCTGTCCCTGGGACAAGCTGGACTCCAGAAGGGGGCCAAATAGCTCTCCCTCTTGTCCCAGCACACAATGATCTGATATTGATACCTTGGTTCAATATTGATAGTGCTTTCTGGACTCTCCAGTCCTAAGTTTTTACCCAGAGCACTGACAGTTACTACAGAGACCCTTGCACACCACGGCTTACTGAGGCCACAGCTCACAGTGCTAAGTTATGGAACCAATCTAGGAATCCAACAACAGAGGAATGGACAGAGGAATACACATACACAATGTAAATTTTCAACTATTAAAAAGAAAGCAAAATTGAGGGCTAGAAAGATGGCTCAGAAGTTAAGAGCACTGGCTGCTTTTCCAAAAGTCCTGAGTTCAATCCCAGCAACCATGTGGTGGTTCATAAACATCTATAATGAGATCTGGTACCTTCTTCTGGTATACAGGTGTACACGCAGGCAGAGCACTGTACAAATAATAGATAAATAAATCTTAAAAAGAAAATTTTTGTCATCTACAGGAAAATAGACACAACTTGAGATAATCCTATTAAGCAGCAAATTAAGCTTCAGAAAGGCATCACATGCCTTTTCTCATTTATGGATCCAAGATTTAGAAGAAACACGTGAGAGCAGGCCTGGTGACGTGAAAGCAGGCAAAATCAAATTTGGGGGAGAGGGAAGCGGTGGGCGTGGGACAGCGAAGGGGGTAGGGAACGTGGGGGAAATGTGTTCCACATGCAATAGATACTAACTTAAACTTTTGAATTTAAATTTAAACCAAAAAAAGTGCTCCCTGGTGCCCTCGGGTGGTGCCCTGTGCCCTGGAAGGAGCCATTCTGACCTGCAGGGACAATGTTAGCTTTCCAGGGTCCAGGTGTCTAAGCCTGTCGAAACTGTAAAATGTTTCCCTCCATTTATGGAAAATCCAGCCAAGCATCAGCTAGCAGGTTTTCCTTTCATGCAAGCAGTGAACGGCCTTCAGGCCTCACTCATTCCTTACACGCAGCTCCGTCTACACTAGCTGTAAACAGTTAACTTCATTTGTAGAGAAATGTTACAAACTCCAGAAAAAGGAGGGCGGAAGGGCAGGGGAGGGGGGAACCAATGGTCAGGACAGATGCCATTTCTTGAAGCAACATAGGAAGTTCAATACAGACAAGTGAAAGGTCAGACCTAATCACGTGGCCAACTGAAGGGTTCTTGGCTGCCAGGCTGCCAGGTGAGCAGCTGCCAGGAGCCACATGAGCTGTCTTGACGAAGTCCTGGCTTCCCTTCTTGTGCGTTTCCTTTTCAGGTCAGCCGAGCCACGATCGTCTAAAATTCATTCAAGAGAAAGCTAGGCTTGGGTGGGTGGGGGGTTCTCGGGGTCTCCATGGTCTGCCCTCGCCATTCACCCTTTTTTTTAACTTTCTGTTAATACGTCCCATGTTCCATCTACGACAAACTATCGAGTTTCCCTTGTAGTAAGCCGCTATAAAACCGAGTCTACACACAGTGCTGACCAGTGTAAACACTCACCAATGAAGACGATTAGCCACTAAGATGCCTCTCTGTGAGACGGTCACTTCAACCATCACTAACTCAGACTCGCCCGTCTTGTTTGCTCTGGAACTCCAGAGTTGTGCCAAGAGCGTTGCCCAAGACTGCTCGGGTATCTGGGCTCTGGGCCTGATGTTTCCACAGGAGATCTCAAGTCCAACAACATCTTGGTAGCCTGTAGTGAGCTGAGTCAGTTCTTCTGGCGGTGCCTCTCAGTGTCCGCCCAGCCATGTCGTCCTGCGGCCATGTTGCTCTGGTGACTGGGGCTAACAAGGGTATTGGCTTTGCGATCGCGCGTGACCTGTGTCGGAAGTTCTCTGGGGACGTGGTGCTCACAGCGCGGGACGAGGCGCGTGGCCTGGCGGCGGTGCAGCAGCTGCAGGCGGAGGGCCTGAGCCCACGTTTCCACCAGCTGGACATCGACGACCTGCAGAGCATCCGCGCGCTCCGCGACTTTCTGCGCAGGGAGTACGGGGGACTTAACGTGCTGGTCAACAACGCGGGCATTGGCACCTGGCCCAAGAATAATCCACCAAAAGATACGGACTTCTTCAGCAAGGTGCAGCCAGGTGGGGTCTGCTCTTGGCCTCGAAGTACAGGGAGATGGGTTGGGGGCACCTCTGACTTGTGGGGATCACAGCAGGTTCTTGCAAAGGAGGAAGGTAGTTTGGGAGCTTCAGTAAGGAGAGAGTGTTATGTGGTGCCTGAAGAACTCCCTTGAGGCCTTGAGAAGTTGGGGCCTTTTCTTTTTTCATTCCAGTCCGGTTTTTTTTTTTAATTAATTTATTCAGATTACATCTCAATTGTTATTCCCTTGCTTGTCTCCGCTTGTTCCTCTCCCTCCCGCTTGCACCCTAGTCCCCTCCCCTAGGTCTGTGACAGAAGGGGACCTCCTCCCCCCCCACATGGTCACAGCCCATCAAGTCCCATCTTGGTAGCCTTCCTATTCTTTCTCTGAGTGCCACCAGGCCTCCCCACCAAGGGAAAGTGGTCAAATATGGGGCACCAGAGATCATGTCAGAGTCAGTCCCTGCTCTCCACACAACTGTGGAAAATGTCCTGTCCCTTGGCTAGATCTGGATAGGGCTTTAATATTTACTGCATGTATTGTCTTTGGTTGGTGCAATAGTTTGAGCAGAACCCCCTGGGACAATCTATTTCCCCATTCTCCCATACTTCTCTCACCTAAAGTCCCAATAGGAGGTCCGGGCATCTATCCCAATCTCCTGGTAAGTGAAGACTTTCAAGAGGCATCCCTGTTGGGCTAGTGTCCAATTATAAGTGAGTATTCCATCCATTTGCCCACAAATTTCATCATTTCCTTGTTTTTAATAGCTGAGTAGTATTCCATAGTGTAAATGTACCACAGTTTCTTCATTCTTTGACTGAGGGACATTTAGTTTGTTTCTCGGTTCTGGCTATTATGAATAAGTCTGCTATGGACATGGTTGAGCATATGTCCTTGTTGTGTGGTAATGTACCTTCTGGGTTTATTCCAAGGAGTAGAATAGCTGGGTCTTGAGGTAGTTCCATTCCCAGTATTCTGAGAAAGTGCCAGATTGATTTCCAAAGTGGTTGTACAAGTTTGCACTCCCACCAGCTTAATAGCTGAGTAGTATTCCATAGTGTAAATGTACCACAGTTTCTTCATTCTTTGACTGAGGGACATTTAGTTTGTTTCTCGGTTCTGGCTATTATGAATAAGTCTGCTATGGACATGGTTGAGCATATGTCCTTGTTGTGTGGTAATGTACCTTCTGGGTTTATTCCAAGGAGTAGAATAGCTGGGTCTTGAGGTAGTTCCATTCCCAGTATTCTGAGAAAGTGCCAGATTGATTTCCAAAGTGGTTGTACAAGTTTGCACTCCCACCAGCAATGAAGGAGTGTTCCCTTTTCTCCATAATCTTGCCAGCATGTGCTGTCACATGAGTTTTTGATCTTAGCCATTCTGATGGGTGTAAGATGGAATCTCAGAGTTGTTTTGATTTGCATTTCCCTGATGACTAAGGAGGTTGAGCATTTCTTCTCTGTTGAGAATTCTCTATTTAGTTCTGGGCCCCATTTCTCAATTGGGTTATTTGGCTTGGTAGTGTTTAATTTCTTGAGTTCTTTATATATTTTGGATATTAGACCTTTGTCAAATGTAGAGTTGGTGAAGATCTTTTCCCAGTCTGTAGGCTATTGCTTTGCTCTGACTGACAGAAGCTTCTCAGCCTCATGAGGTCTCATTTATTAATTGTTGACCTTAAGGCCTGGGATGTTGGTGTTCTGTTCAGGAAGTTGTCTCCTGTGCCAATGAGTCCTAGCCTCTTTCCTATTTTTCTTTTAACAGATTTAGTGTCTCTTGTTTTATGTTGAGGTCTTTAATCCACTTGGACTTGAGTTTTGTGCATGGTGATAAATATAGGTCTAATTGCATTTTTCTACATGTAGACATCTAGTTAGACCAGCACTATTTTTTGAAGATGCTATCCTTGTTCCATTGAATAGATTTGGCTTCTTCGTCAAAAATCAAGTGACCAAATGTGTATAGATTTATTTCTGGGCCTTCTATTCAATTCCATTGATTAACCAGCCTATTGCTGTGCCAGTACCATGCTGTTTAAATTACTGTTGCTCTATAGTACAGCTTGAGATCAGGTATGGAAATTCCTCTGCAGGATTTTTTATTGTACATGTTGTTGTAGCTATTCTAGGTTTTGTTGCTTTTCCATATGAAGTTGAGAATTGATCTTTCAATGTCTTTAAAAATTGTGTGGGTATTTTGATAGGGATTGCATTGAATCAGTAAATTGCTTTTGGTAAGATGGCCATTTTTACTATGTTAATTCTCCCAATCCATGAACAAGGGAGATCTTTCCATCTTCTGATGTTATCTTCAATCTCCTTCTTCAGAGATTTGAAGTTTGTTTTTTTTTTTAAAACAAGTCCTTCTCTTGCTTGGTTACAGTTACTCCTAGATACTTTATATTGCTTGTAGCTATCATGAAGAATGTAGCTTTCTTAATTTCTTCTTCTGCATGGTTGTCATTTGTATACAGGAGGGCTACTGACTTTTTTGAGTTAATTTTGTATCCAGCCACTTTGCTGAAGGTGTTTATCAGCTGTAGTAGTTCTCTGGTGGAATTTTGGGGGTCACTTATGTAATCTATCATAGCATCTGCAAATAGGGATAGTTTGACTTCCTCCTTTCCCATTTGGATCCCCTTGATCTCCTTTTGTTGTCTTATTGCTCTGGCTAGAACTTTAAGAACTATATTGAAGACATATGGAGACAGTGGGCAGCCTTGCCTGGTCCCTGATTTTAGAGGAATTTCCTTGAGTATCTGTCCATTTAATTTGATGTTGGCTATGGGCTTGCTGTATATAGCCTTTCTTATGTTTATGTATGTGCCTTGTATCCCTGGTCTCTCCAAGACTTTAAACATGAATAGGTATTGGATTTTGTCAAATGCTTGTTCTGCATCTAAGGAGATGATCATGTGGGTTTTTTTCTTTCAGTTTGTTTATATGGTGGATTACATTGATGAATTTCCATATATTAAACTATCCCTGCATGCCTGGAATGAAGCCCACCTGGTCATGGTGAATGATATCTTCGATATGTTCTTGTACTCAGTTTGCAAGTATTTTATTGAGTATTTTTGTGTTAATGTTGATAAGAGAAATTGTTACAAAATTCTCTTTTGTTGGGTTTTTGTGGGGTTTAGGTATTAATGTGACTGTGCCTCATAGAATGAATTTGGTAATGTTCCATCCATTTATATCTTTTAGAGTAGTTTGAAGAGTATTGGTATTAGCTCTTCTTTGAAGGTCTGGTAGAATTCTACACTGAAACCATCCCCTGGGTTTTTTTTGGTTGGGAGACTATTAATGATTGCTTTTATTTCTGTAGGAGAAATAGGAATATTTAGTTTGTTTGTCTGGTCTTGATTCAATTCTGACAAGTGGAATCAATCAAGAAAATTGTCAATTTCCCTTAGATTTTCAAATTTTGTGTCATAGATGCCTTTAAAGTAGGATCTTGTGAATCTTTGTATTTCCTCAGTGTCTCTTGTTGTGTCTTCCTTTTCATTTCTGATTTTGTTGATTTGGATAGTGTCTCTCTGCCTTTTAGTTAGTTTGGCTAAGAGTTTGTCTATCTTGTTGATTTTCTCAAAGAACCAGCTCCTAGTTTTGTTGATTCTGTGAGTTGTTCCATTTGTTTCTAATTTGTTGATTTCAGCCCTGAGTTTGATTATTTCCAGATGTCTACACCTCTTGGTATTTCTGCTTCTTTTTTTTCTAGGGCTTCCAGATGTGTCATTAAGTTGCTTATAGGAGATGTTTCCAATTTCTTTATAACAGCACTTAGTGTCCCACAGATTTGGGTATGTTGTTCTTTCATTTTTGTTGAATTTCAGGAATTCCTTAATTTCTTTCTTGATTTCTTCCCTGACCCAGGTGTCATTAAGTAGAGAGTTGTTTAATTTCCATGTATATGTAGGCTTTTGTTATATCTGTTGTTGTTGAAGTGCAGCCTAAGACCATGGTGATCTGATAGGATACAAGGAATTATTTCAATCTTCTCAAATCTGTTGAGGCTTGCTTTGTGACCTACTATATAAACAATTTTGGAGAAGGTTCCATGGGGTGCTGAGAAGAAGGTATAATCCTTTGTGTTTGGGTGAAAAGTTTTGTAGATATCTGTTAGATCCATTTGATTCATGACGTTGGTTAGTGTCCTTCTTTCTCGGTTTAGTTTCTGTTTCAATGATTTATCCTTTGGTGAAAGTGGGTTGTTGAAGTTTCCCACTATTAATGTGTGAGGATTGACATGTGGCTTAAGCTTTGTTAATAGTTCTTTTACAAATGTGGGTGCCCTTGTATTGGGAACATAGATGTTCAGAATTGTGATGTCATCTTGGTTGGCTTTACCTTTGATGAGTATGAAGTGGTCTTCCTCATCCTTTTTGATTAATTTTGGTTGAAAGTCTATTTTATTAGATATTAAAATGGCTACACGAGCTTGCATCTTGTGTCTATTTGCTTGGTATATCTTTTTACTGCCTTTACCCTGAGGTAATGTCTATCCTTGTGGCTGAGGTGTGTTTCTTGAATGCAGAAGAGTGTTGGATCTTGTTTATGCATCCATTCAGTTAGTCTGTGTCTTTTTATTGAAGAATTGAGACCATTGGTGTTGAGAGATATTAATAACCAGTGAGTGTTAAGTCCCTTGATTTTGGTGTTGGTTGCAGTAGAGTGTGTGGTTGTGTTTTAGTGACGGTGTAGTTATCTATTTCCCATGTAATTTTGGTTGTAGTTTATCCCTTTGGGGTGGAGTTTTTCTTCTAGTCATTTCTGTAAAACCAGATTTGTGCATAGGTATTGTTTGAATTTGTTTTTGTCATGTAATATCTTGTTTTCTCCATCAATGGCTGTTGATTGTTCACTGGGTATAGTAGTCTGGCCTGGCATCTGTGATCTCTTAGGGTTTGCAGGATCTCTGTCTAGTTCCATGAACTAAACTGCCAGGAACTCAACTCCATTGCACTGCCTCTCAACTCACTGACTCAACCACACTGACTGAACAGAACAGACTAGAACTCAGAAATCTGCATGTCTCTGTCTTCTGAGTGCTTGGATTAAAGGCATGTACCACCATTGTAAGACTGAGACCTCTAGAGAGATCTCTAGTCCATTTCTGGAGTCCGTTGTCAATGTAAATGCATAGGAATTTATTTATTTTTTGTTTTGTTTTGTTTTTTGAGACAGGGTTTCTCTGTGTAGCCTTGGCTGTCCTGGACTCGCTCTGTAGACCAGGCTGGCCTCGAACTCACAGCGATCCGCCTGCCTCTGCCTCCTGAGTGCTGGGATTAAAGGCATGCGCCACCACGCCCGGCTCATAGGAATTTATTGAGCCAATGCGATAGGGTCTGTCCAGCTCTTTTAAGCTGCAGACCCTGAGAAACAGAGGCATGGGCTTTTTATAGGTTTTAGACAAATAAATGAGTTTTACAGTATATTATTGGTTGGCATTTGGGCAGAAAAGCTGTAAGTAGGGAGTTACAAGCCTCAGCATTTCGTGGTTGGGTAATGGGTAGAGGGACAAGTTGACCTATGGAGAAGATTGGTTGAAGCAGTCACAGGGGCGTTAGGAACTTTATTAGTTGGGAGGGGTAAGTACATTTCTGAGAAAGTGGAAAATTTTAAACACAAGCTGTAACACAATCTTGCTGTCCTTGAGCTAAACTGGACTCTCAGCACAGGCCGGCTGTCCTTGGGACAAACTGGACTCTCCAAGCAGATAAGATTTAAAGACTTTGGCCTTAATGGGGGTCCTTAAGGGAGGACTGGGTAGGCCAGTTTTTGCATTCCCCCAGACTTTGGCCTTAATGGGGGGTCTTGAAGGAGGCTGGTTCCTTCACCATGCCTGGACCTAAGCTTTTCTTTACCTGAAACTAGCTCTGTACTAGGCTGGCCTTGAACTCAGATTTGTTTGTCTCTGTCTCTTAAGATTAAAAGTGTGTCTGCATTCCAGCCAGATCACACAGACCTAGGTCGTTGGATGTGCTCTCTTGCCAGAGCAGCCATGTCTGAATTAAGATTCTTCTACACTGTTCTATCAAGTTCTGACTAATGAGAGTTCTCCATTACTGCTCTCTCTCTCTCCCGTGCAAAGACCCTGGTCTCCCCCACTTCCACATGCAAGCAGAAGCAGCAATGAAAACAAACTTCTTTGGTACTCAGGCGGTCTGCACAGAGCTGCTTCCTCTAATCAAACCACAAGGTGAGTCTGGTGGGTGACTCGCTCTGCCCTCCCTCCTGGGGTCTGCCCTGTTAAAGATTATTTTTATATAGCTGTTTCTCTTATTTTCTCTCTTAACCTAGCTACCACACAAATAATTGACTCTTTTTATTTGTTTATAAAGCTTTACAAAATGATCTTGAGCAGTTTAAGTCTGTTCTTAACCCTCCATGTGATCCTGACTCATCCTTGCCTGCGGCGTCCCGCTCTGGATGAAGGAAGGGGCTTAAAGAAGCGTAGGTGCAGGGCCATGAGGGAGGAATCAGACGCGGGACACTGTGCGATGTCGTCGTGAGAGACAGACAGAGAGGAAGCGCATCCGGAGATGGCTTTTCCTGCTCTGACAACCTGTGGCTCTTGCAGGCTTTATTTATACACAAAATCGTTTCCTTAGAAATTTTGATTATTGATTACATAACTTTTTGGTTACATAAGTATACAGAAACAAAGAAGGCAAATAGTGAATTTTATAATAACTAAAAGTTAACATTATGTTAAAATCATTCTCTTTCAACTCAAAGTTTTCTTCCTTAAAATTAGCGTCATAAAGCCTTGCGGTTACTGGAATGTTAGACAGGATGGCTCTATTTGAGTTTGATCCTATTTCAGTTTGGCATAGAATTAAGAGACTCAGAAGTTATTTCCTGTCACTTGTTGCATCGAACTTATCTTTCTCCATAAGTTCAATCTCTCTGACTCTTGTTTGTTTAATTCTTCCTCTCCTTCCTCCATTGTCTTTTATATTTGGCATAATGCCATTTTTTTTCTTTGATTCTTAAAATATCATGTAACTCCTTATTTAAGGAAAGGTGGTCTGTACCTACACTATCAGAAGAATCCTAGTCTGGCAAGTCTGCTCAGGGAAGCAGGCAGCTAACCATTTTCCTCTGTGCCCCTGTCCTGAGCCCTTGCTCCAATACGATTTTTATCTTTGTTACCATCATGTGAGGAACAAGAGGACATCAGGGACCCTAAACCGTTTACTCTGCCTTCAGGATGGCACTGAGGTCTGTCCACAGCAGCCTGACTGAAACGTTTTCTTGTCAGGTACTAAGGTCTGTCCACAGCAGCCTGATCGAAACGTTTTCTTGTCTGTGCTGGTCTTTTCTTTCTAAAGCTGAACATGAAACTCTAATGATTCAATTAGTTTCTCAGCTTCTAAACGTCCCTATGTTTTTCTTCTTAAACAATTTTTCCTAAAGCCTTTCTCATTCCTTAATAATATCCTTTATTAATAATCTAAAAGTAAGCCCAAATAAATTCTATGGAAGCCTCCATTTTCTGCATAGCTGCTTTTCTCAGGAATTTTCCATTAATTTTATTATTTGTTTATTAACACCAGCTTTTGTTAAATTATTGCAGTTCTTTTGTGTGTGTGTGTTTTCTTTTTTAAAAATTTTTATTAATTTATTCTTGTTACATCTCAATGGTTATCCCATCCCTTGTATCCTCCCATTCTTCCCTCCCTCCCATTTTCCCCTTATTCCCCTCCCCTATGACTGTTCCTGAGGGGCATTTCCTCCCCCTGTATATGCTCATAGGGTACCAAGTCTCTTCTTGGTAACCTGCTGTCCTTCCTCTGAGTGCCACCAGGTCTCCCCCTCCAGGGGACATGGTCAAATATGAGGCACCAGAGGTCGTGTGAAAGTCATATCCCACTCTCCCCTCTACTGTGGAGAATGTTCTGACCATTGGGTAGATCTGGGTAGGGGTTTAAAGTTTACCACCTGTATGGTCCTTGGCTGGTGACTTAGTTTGAGCAGGACCCCTGGGCCCAAATCTGCTTATCATAATGTTCTACTTGTAGGTTTCTAGGACCCTCTGGATCCTTCTACTTTGCCTTTCTCCCATGATTCTCTCATCTAGAGTCCCAATAGGATGTCCTCCCCTCTGCCCCAGTTTCCTGGTAAGTGAAGGCTTTCATGGGACATGCCCCTTGGGCAAATTATTGCAGTTCTATGCTAGGGCCTCTAACAGTAAGAAATGTCTACCAGGGGCAATGAAGGATCTACCTAAGATATCCGGGCACTGGAACTTTGTCAAGCAGTGGCCCCCGGAACACATGGCCATGCCGTTTGACAAAATTCCCAAGTTACTCACTTTTTAGTTCTTCCTTTGCTCCAGCAGAACTTTCTTCATCTCTCCGTCGCCTCTGCCTGTGGCTGAATCCCTCCTCCTCCTTCTAACTCCTCCTCCCCTGGCTGCCAGGAAGTCCAAAGCTACTCTCTGCCCTGCTCAGTGATTGGCTATAAGCTGATTTTTTTGGGAGCATATAAAGGGACAACTGGGAGTTTATACAACATTTTGAGACAGGATATTCACAAATAAAGACTTACAGTCAGATATGGGGGATACAGAAATCAACATTTGAATTACACCATAACCTTATGCCAACACGGGGGTCTGCCCTCCGGGGGTCTGCCTGCCTGAGGTCAGCTTGGCATCTCCTTTTTGGGTCCAGCTTCCTCTCCCACTCCAGCAGACCTCTCTGCTGGGCCTCATCTGTCACTGTTCCCCAGCACCCACAGAGACTCTCTGTGCCATGATTTGTATAATTGCCTCATTTTCCTTCTCCAAGTTTCGGTTCAAAATTCCACCAGCCCGATGCCCCTCTGTGTGTCCAAGGCCTCACAACCTGAGTGGCCTCGCTTAGGCTTTCACCAACACCTACCTACCCACTGGACACACCACCCAGAAAAATTTTCCCTGCTTCGAGCACTCCCAGAATTCCCTTCTCCTGACACCCATCCATCGTCCCTAACCTTTCTACCTCCTCATAGCATACTCCCTCGATCCAACCATAATTCTTCATAAATCCCCTTGGCAACACAACAGTCACTGTGCTTGCCCCTCAGAGAACCCTCACCTCACAGTCAGAATGTAGCATCATGCCTAAGAGTCCCCTGTCTGCCAGCCCATCTCTATAGAAGCCTCTCGGCTGCCAGCACAGTTACAAGGTCACTCGGGTTTTTTCCTTTCTGTTCCTGTTGTCTTTGTCACTACTCCCCACCCAAAACCCTCTCATGGGAAGCCCAAGGCCTTAGCATGCTTAGCAGAGATTACTGTACTCTGACTCCACTTTCCTCCTGGCTCATGTTGTCTTTCCGACAAGCTGCGCATGATCGACCATCACACACCTTTCATCATAAATTCTTCTAATGTTATAAAAAAATTTGGCCAGTGAGCCACCCTCTCTCGGGTGGCCTTCTTTGTAGGCCTCCCACCCCCACTGCAGCTGGCCCCTCCTCTTTCCATAGGGGCAGGTTAGTTATGGTGACAGGAGCACAGGACGGAAGAATGGGTAGAGCTAACTAGTGTGAATTCTTTTCCACAGTAGCCCTTCACAGTAGACCTAGACAATCCATCTCACCAACAAAAGGCTCAATAAAGGCATCAAAGAGATCTTCTGAGGACTGTGGTCCACGATGCACTTGTCTCTGTGTTATGGGACACCAGTAACGACAAAAAAGACACTTTTGTTTTTGTTTTGTTTTTTGAGACAGGGTTTCTCTTGGCTGTCCTGGACTCACTTTGTAGACCAGGCTGGCCTCAAACTCACAGCAATCTGCTTGCCTCTAAGTCCCAAGTGCTGGGATTAAAGGCGTGGGCCACCACACCTGGCATATGTTAAAAGTGTCAGCTGGGTGTGGTGGCGCACACCTTTAATCCCAGCACTCAGGAGGCAGAGGTAGGCAGATCGCTGTGAGTTTGAGGCCACCCTGGTCTACAAAGTGAGTCCAGGACAGCCAAGGCTACATAGAGAAACCCTGTCTTGAAAAACCATAAATAAATACATAAATAAATAAATACATACATACATACATACATACATACATACATACATACATACATATGCAATTTAAACTCTGTCCTTTGGCCCAGCCTATCCTCTTAGAAGATTCCAGTACTTGTCAGGGCTGTGTTCCGCAGACCTCAGAGGGCAGGTCTTTTCAACGCCTGCCTCTTGCCTGCTCAACCCGCCTCAAGTTTGCCTTGTACTACCGGGGTGCTGTTTGTGTGTGCTCCTCTTCAAATGCACACTGCTGGTATTTTCTCAAGTGGGAACGTTCTACCTTACACACCCTGCCGCCTGGGACTCACCGTTTCTATGTTCACGTTGTGTATCTCAGGCAGAGTAGTGAACGTGTCGAGCATAATAAGTCTCAAGGCCCTGAAGAACTGCAGCCCAGAGCTGCAGCAGAAGTTCCGAAGCGAGACCATCACAGAGGAGGAGCTGGTGGGGCTCATGAACAAGTTTGTGGACGACGCAAAGAAAGGGGTGCACGCGCAGGAAGGCTGGCCTAACACTGCCTATGGGGTGACCAAGATCGGGGTGACCGTCCTGTCCAGAATCCATGCCAGGAAACTCATCGAGCAGAGGAGGGGGGACAAGGTCCTCCTGAACGCCTGCTGCCCTGGGTGGGTGAGAACCGACATGGCGGGGCCCAAAGCCACAAAAAGCCCGGAAGAAGGGGCAGAGACGCCCGTGTACTTGGCCCTTTTGCCGCCAGATGCAGAGGGGCCTCACGGGCAGTTTGTTAGTGAGAAAAAGATTGAACAATGGTGAACGCAACTCTTCCCACAGCCCCCATTTGTGTCCTGTCCTAAAGTGATAAAGAGTTCTAATTCTTCCACGGTTCGCTTGGTTGGTTGGTTGGGTTTGGGTTTTTTCAAGACAGGGGTTTCTCTATGTAGCCCAGGCTGGCCTGGACTCACTTTGTAGACCAGGCTGGCCTCAAACTCACAGCGATCCACCTGCCTCTGCCTCCCAAATGCTGGGATTACAGGTGTGGCCTCTTTGTCCAGCTTCAGAGTTCTAATTCTGCTTCTATGATGTTTTGTGATTTCCTTCAAGAAAAACAATAAAATTGTTAGAAATAATGAGTGAAAATCAAGATGAATTGATTCTTTATGTGTGTTCATTTATTGTGTGTGTTTGTATGTGTATGTTAGGCATGTGGGTGCATGTTTGCATGGTATTGACATGTGGATGCATGCTTGCACGGTATTATACATGTAGATGCATAGTTACACAGTATTAGACATGTGGATGCATGCTTACATGGTATTAGACATGTGGATGCATGCTTGCACAGTATTAGACATGTGGATGCATGCTTGCATGGTATTAGACATGTGGATGCATGCTTGCATGGTATTAGACATGTGGATGCATGTTTCCATGGTATTAGGCATGTAAATGCATGATTGCATGGTATTAGACATGTAGATGCATGCTTGCATGGTATTAGACATGTAGATGCATGCTTGCATGGTATTAGACATGTAGATGCATGCTTGCATGGTATTAGACATGTAGATGCATGCTTGCATGGTATTAGACATGTGGGTGCATGCTTGCAAGGTATCAGACATGTGGGTGCATGCTTGCACAGTATTAGACATGTAGATGCATTCTTGCATGGTATTAGACATGTAGATGCATGCTTGCACAGTATTAGACATGTAGATGCATGCTTGCATGGTATGGACATAAGAAAACCTGAGGTGTGGGTGCTCTGCTCAGGTGACTTCCTCCTTTTTTGATTTTTGAGATAAGATTGTGATAGCTCTTAAACTGTTTTTATAAATTTTTAAAATTTTTCATAAATGCATACAATGTATTTTTATTATATTCCTCCCCTGTTCCTCCCCTTTACTCCAAGAACCATCCCCAATTTTCCCACCCTTTTCCAACTTTATGCATTTTTTGTTGTGTTTTGGTTTGTTTGTTTGTTTGTTTTGTTTTTTGAGACTGCGTTTCTCTGGGTAGCTCTGACCATCCTGGACTCTTTGTAGACCAGGCTGGCCTCGAACCCACAGTGCTGAGATTGCAGACATGGTCACATTCTTAAAGAAAACTGACTCTCCTCCCCACAGAAGCCATTATCTGTCCACAGCTCCTCAATTAGGGGTGGGAGCTTACGGGACCCTCCCCACTCTGCTAGGACGCTGTCATTGTACAATCAAGCACGGCCGTCGGGGTTTATGAGCGCAGTCGTCTGTCATGTTCAGAGGACAGTACTTTGCTCTGGTCTTCCCCAACCTCTGCCTTAAACACTTTCTGCCTCTTTTTCCCAAGCAGCCCCTAAGTCCTGGGGGAAATGGTGACATGGCATCCTTTTTGTTGGTGAGCACGCCACAGACACTTACTCTCTGCACTTAGACCAGTTATGAGTTTCTTTATTTATCATTATCCACTGCACACAAAAAAAAATTCTCTGATGAAGTCTGAGAGCTAAGCTGATCTACAGGTGTGGAGCTGGGTAAACCTTGGGGCAGTTACATCCTATGCCCAGTTCCCAAGATAACAGTAACAGGTTTACCCTCGTGGGCTATGAGTTCCCCAAACACAGGTTCTTGGCCAGCTTTACAGTCCTAGGCATGTGCTTCCACCTGTGGAGCAGGCCTTAAATGAGCAGTTCTCAACTTGTAGGCCACAGCTCCCACAGAGTCACACATCAGATGTCCTGCACACCAGATGTTTATGATTCATAACAGTAGCAAAATTACAGTTATGAAGTAGCAGTGAAATAATTTTATTACTAGGTGGTCACCACACCATTTGAAGGGTTTGCAGCATTAGGGAGGTCAAGAACCGCTTCCCTAAATCCAGTCTGAAAGCAATTGGTTATTCCAAAAGTGTTGATACCGCTACTGCACCCTTGTGTATACCTTACTGTGTATGGAGTTCACACTGAGGTGGGACTGTTGAGGACGCTTTTCTACCATCAATTCTGGTAGTTAATCAAAAGCAATGCAATATCCTGAATTGTTGGGGGGTATCTAGGATACCCTTAATCAATAACTCAAGGGGAACTCTCCCTCACTTGGCATTTGAATTTTTATTTGGCAGCCTATGGCTTCTAGGAAGAGCACTGTCCCCTGTATAGTATGGGTTGATTCCAATTGGTGTGTGTGTGTGTGTGTGTGTGTGTGTGTGTGTGAGTGTGTGAGTGTGTGTGTGAGTGTGTGTGTGTGTGTGAGTGTGTGTGTGTGTGTGTGTGTGAGTGTGTGTGTGTGTGTGAGTGTGTGTGTGTGTGTGTGAGTGTGTGTGTGTGTGAGTGTGTGTGTGTGTGTGTGTGAGTGTGTGTGTGTGTGTGAGTGTGTGTGTGTGAGTGTGTGTGTGTGAGTGTGTGTGTGTGAGTGTGTGTGTGAGTGTGTGTGTGAGTGTGTGTGTGTGTGAGTGTGTGTGTGTGTGTGTGTGAGTGTGTGTGTGTGTGTGTGAGTGTGTGTGTGTGAGTGTGTGTGTGTGAGTGTGTGTGTGTGAGTGTGTGTGTGTGTGTGTGTGTGAGTGTGTGTGTGAGTGTGTGTGTGTGTGTGTGAGTGTGTGTGTGAGTGTGTGTGTGTGTGTGTGAGTGTGTGTGTGAGTGTGTGTGTGTGTGTGTGTGTGAGTGTGTGTGTGAGTGTGTGTGTGTGTGTGTGTGTGTGTGTGTGTGTAACTATTAAGTATGTTTCCATGTGATTTCTTTCAGTCATCCTTAGATTAGTTCTCTCTCTCCACCCCTCTCTGACTTCCCCTCTCATCCTTCCCCTCACTCAAACCTCCATCTCAGTCAGGGTCCTAGTGCTGGGAACAGACACCATGACATAGCAGCACTCATAAAGAAAAGCCCTTAACTTGGCTTTGCATACAGTCTCAGGGGTTCAGGCCACTGTCAGTCAATAGCCGCGTGCAGGCAGGCGTCGTGGTGCTGGAGAAGTTGAGAGCTCTACATCTGGGTCGGCTACCAGCAGGAAGAGAGAGTGCTTCAGGGCCTGGCTTGGGCTTCTGAGAGTCCCAAGACCACCTCCAGTGACACACTTCTCCAGTGAGGTCGCACCTAGCCCCACAATTCATGTATTTTTGCTTGTATGTACCTGATTTGTTTTTTTTGTTTCTCCTTTTTAAAATTTATTTATTTTATGTATGTGAGTGCTCTACCTGCATGTACACCTGCAGGACAGAAGAGGGCATCAGATCTCATTACAGATGGTTGTGAGCCACCATGTGGTTGCTGGGATTTGAACTCAGGACCTCTGGAGGAGCAGTCAGTGCTCTTAACCTCTGAGCCATCTCTCCAGCCCTGTACCTGATTTCTTGAGTCACAGTTTAAGAACTCCTGCCTAGAGCATGTTGACAGCTACCATGTGCTGGGGATCCTAGTACTGCCACTCTCTGAAACCAAGCGTTCAGATGTTTGGGCATATGGAGGCTATTCTTATTTAATCCACCACAGCCTCTCTCTCCTTTACTCCCCCTTTGTCCTCATGTCACCTGTATCTGTTACGTCCCCTCCACTAAGATCTTTCTTCCCCTCCCCCAACAAGAGCCCTTCTCTAGTTTCCTGTACTCTGCAGGTGCCCCAAGCTAAACACTTGGATCTAACGATTTAATGCTAAGTCTCGCATAGGAATGAGAGAGAACACACAACGTTTTTGTCTCCTGGGTCTGGCTTCACCCCCTCAGCCTGGTGTTTTCCAGTTCTGTCAGTTCACCTGCAAATTGTGTAATTTCCTTTGATTATAGTGGAGATAAACTCCACTGTGAACTGACTGGCTGACTTCCAACTGACTCTCTGTCCCTGTCTGTCTCCCCCCCCCCCCCCCACTGCTCTTAACAGACTCTTTCCCGTCTGTTCTCGTGAGAGGTGAGCATATCCTATCTCTAACTCTGCTTTGCCCTGTCACGTCAGGAATCTCTTTAACAATTACGCCCCCCTCCACATCCACCCTGGACTTTACATGACACACTCCCAGCTGCTGCACATTTCCACATGTTTCTGTCATACTTTTTGCTCTGGATTCTGATTAGATATCTGGCTAAACACATCGAGCAATAACCACACTACTGCTATGATGTCACACAGTGTTATGATGTCACACAATGCTGTGATATCACACACTGCTATGATGTTAGGAAATCTCTCCCACCATTAGTCTGTTTGTTTGTTTGTTTGTTAGGTTTTTTTTGAGACAGGGTTTCTCTGTGTAGCTTTGACTGGAATCACTCTGTAGACCAGGCTGGCCTCGAACTCACAGCAATCCACCTGCCTCTGCCTCCCAAATGCTGGGATTAAAGGCGTGCGCCACCACCGCCTGGCTTTAGTCTGCTCGTTTTGAATTAAGCCGCATTCATATTTTCAGAGCACAAACAGAGTATAATTCTTTGCTTGAGGGTAACGTGACTGTTTTGATTCCCACTAGTGCCCTTATCCCCTCTAAGCCGTATGAATACTATCCAGGCCTCTGCTGGCATCCTGGCCTTCCATGCCCCCAGCACCATGGACGCACTATGGCCTCTGCTTCCAACGTTCTAGGCTTTCTTTGGCCCATCGCTCCAGATTCTTCCATCCTCACAAACTGGTCCCCAAAGCCTCCACACTAGTCAGGTTTATCACTGCAACAATCCACTCTTGGTACCAGTTTTCAGTGTCGGTTACTTTATCACTGTGACCAAACACTTCACTGAAACAGCATAAGGGAAGAGAGGCTCCTGGTTCAAGGGGAACCAGGTCCATCATGGTAGAAGAGGCGTGTTGGCTGGAGTGAGTGAGTCTGTGGCAGGGGCACCCGACACCAGCTACTTCCCAAGTGGTATCAAGAAACAGGATTGGAGCTGGGTGTGGTGATGCACGCCTTTAATCACAGCACTCGGGAGGCAGAGGCAGGTTGATCGCTGTGAGTTCGTGGCCAGCCTGGTCTACAGAGTGAGTCCAGGACAGCCAACTGACATCTCATAAGCCCTAAAATGTGCCAGTTTCCCTCAACTTCATAACACAATATAAATGTTATTTTTGCATTTCAAAGAGAAGTCTTGCCAGGTGTGGTGGCACACGCCTTTAATCCCAGCACTTGAGAGGCAGAGGCAGGCAGATCACTGTGAATTTAAGGCCAGCCTGGTCTAGAAAACGAGTCCAGGCCAGTCAAGGCTACACAGAGAAACCCTGTCTCGAAAAACCAAAAATGGAGAGAGAGAGAGAGAGAGAGAGAGAGAGAGAGAGAGACTTGTGATGTAATTAGCTAATACGAAGTATACTAAGGCTCAGTGGTGGCGCACACTTTTAATCCCAACACTGGGGAGGCAGAGGCAGGTGGATCACTACGAGTTGAGGCCAACCTGGTCTACAAAGCAAGTCTAGGACAGCCAGGGCTACCCAGAGAAACCCTGTCTAGAAAAAAACTTAAAAAAAAAAAGAGAGAGGGGGCGTACAAGATCACCCTCTGCTACATAGTATAAAAAAGGCAAAGGATTTTTTAAAGGAAATAAAGGGAGTAAAAAGGGGATGGCGGGAAAGGCAGGGCAAATGGAAAGAAAAGAAAGGAGTCTTTGCCAGAGATTAGACTCTAACCTTTGACCCCTGCTAGAACTGGAAGAGGATACACTTCTGTTTAGCTACCCACAAGGCCTAGGGTGCAGCTCAGTGAGAAAGCACTTGCCTACTTCCCAAGATGGAAGAGAGGGAGAGATATTGACCTTGGCATGAAGTGCAGCAACAAGGCCACTAGGGGGCACTACTGCCTTGCAATGCTGTTCGTAGACGTCACTGAACGCATTTTCCTTTTTTTTTTTGTTTTTGTTTTTGTTTTTTGAGACAGGGTTTCTCTGTGTAGCCTTGGCCATCCTGGACTCACTTTGTAGACCAGGCTGGCCTCGAACTCACAGCGATCCGCCTGCCTCTGCCTCCCGAGTACGCATTTTCCTTTTAATGATGCTCAAGTTACAATTTTTGCAGGCTTGGCCCAAGCTTAACTGATTCCTTTGGACACCACATGTAAACAGCTCCATGCCCCAATCGCATGAGAAGCATCTTACTACAACCTGCAGCGTTGGTTGTGCCTTTCCTGTTGAGTCACATGGAGTCTAATGGCCAGACACCAATTCCAGGGTACCAAAGGTACAGTCACCATGGTAACCTCAAGAAGAGCCAGATACCAGGCCCCATCCTTTGCACTGGGGCCCAGAGCACACAGGGAAAGGAGGCAGGGCTATGGTTCATCATGACATGGCATCGCCAGGACTCTTTCTTTGTCACCCCCTTAGCAGTTACAGCACTACTGTTCTGGCTTACCTTACAGTTCACTCCTGCGAAGAGGAGGCAGAAAAGCCTGGTAGATGGTGAAGAGGGGCAAGGGAGCCGCCATCCCATCTGTTTATCTATTCTACTGACTCAGGAACCGGACCTTCCTGAGGGATTGTGGGTCCCACACCTGCCCCAGCCTGCCTCCAAGCTACTGTGTCATTTACAAAACAGGAGTCACAGCGCATCCTCGGGGTGAAGCTGCAGACACCCCCTCCCCCTTCCCCTTCCTGTGGCTGGCAAATTAGCACTGGCTGAGGCATGGTTGTTTTGGCTCCTGTCTGGGAGGACATGGACAGATGGCAGCAAGCAAATAGACACTTCACTGGAGACGATGTCTTCTCCCTGTGCAGAACACAGCAACAACACAAGATTTATAGTGTTATCGCTGTAAGATCCCAGGAAACTCTGGGTCCCCAAGCCCCAAAAGTCAGTTCAAATACCCAGAAATGAGCTCAAGCCGGACAACAGGAGGATTCTGGTGGTTAGGTAAATGCCAGCATCCCTCTGGGAACTTGTGAAACTGGCTCTCATCTGCCAAAAGGAGTCACTCCCCTTACCTCTGGCGCAAGGGGGCACATGGCTACTTGTGTTGTCAATTACCATAGCAAAGATCATGCCAGCCTCCCGGGCCCCTCAGCATCACACACAAGTATCTGTTACATATCTCAAAGTCCATGGTGGCACACTAGTCTTCTAACTTCCTACCTTACCCTCAGCTCCTTCCAGCTCACCAGCCTCTGCCTCTGTCTCTGTCTGTCTGTCTGTCTGTCTGTCTGTCTGTCTCTCTCTCTCTCTCTCTTTCTCTCTCTCTCTCTCTCTCTCTCTCTCTCTCTCTCTCTCTCTCTCTCAGGGGAGGGGGGTTTGAAACAGGGTTTCTCTGTGTAACAGCTCTGGCCATCCTGGAACTCACTTTGTAGACCAGGCTGGCCTCGAACTCACAGAGATCCACCTGCCTCTGCCTCCCAAGTGCTGAGTGCACCACCACACCCGGCCTTCTCTCCTTTTCTCTTCCTCTCTCTTTCTTTGTTCTCTCTTTCTCTCTCTCTCTCTCTCTCTCTCTCTCTCTCTCTCTCTCTCTCTCTCTCTCTCTCTTCTACAATAAAAACCATGGAGCAGTTGCATCATCGGTTTATACATTGATGTAACCCACACTGCCCTAAGCATTTTTTTTCTTAGTTTTTATTCAGTCATGGACTGAGTTCTGCTAGACTCAGAGGGAAACAATGAAAATGGGAAATCCCAATGGCTGACGTTACAGCCCGACAGCCTGGTTATGACCACCTTGCAGTCACGTCTTTGTTTCAGGAGGTCCTTATGGCTGACTTGTTACACTTACGCTTTGCTCCTGCAACCCCACCTACTTTGCCCATCAAATCCCCCATTTGGAAGCCACCTACCCCTGAGCTACAGCAACCTTGTCTTCCTCACATTTAATGCTGACCTCTGGGATTCCCACCTTAGGAAGGAGGTAGCCTGAGTACACGAATAAAAAAGATTGCTTTAATTAATTGCTTGCTTTAATTAATTTGGCCACGATGGTTCGGATCGGTGTCATTGGGACTAACATTTTGAGTTCCCCATCCAGATCAAGATCTCAAGCCAAATGCAGACATTCTGAAGGCAGACCCTTCCCTCGGGCCCTCCAGGGTGGAAGAGCTGCTCTCTGGGAGCTGTGCGCCTTGGACACATTCCAAGGCACACCTTCAGTTGAGTGGACTGCCTGCGCAAAGGGCCGCAGCAAAAAAGAAATTGATTGTGTGAAAGTAACTTTGATTCTCCTGGCTCCATTGTTATCAGGGAGGCTGACTGCCTCCTTCTGCTAACCTAAGCCTAGTCCTAGAAGCTTCTAGCCTCTGTACAAGCTAACCTAGGCCTAGGATGTTTTCAGCCCCTGGGACTTACTGCTTAATAAGCTCACCCTTACTTACTCTTTCTGAGCTCTGGGCTGGCTGGTTCAAGTCAGCTGTTCTGGCTCTAACTCCTCTTCCAGCTGACTAACGTAATCTGGCTCCTCTCTCTTGGCCCTGAATTGCTCTGCTTGGCCTCAATCTGACTCAGCAATCTGCTCTAATTTTCTGGCTTCTTCTCATTTTCTGGCCTGTTCCGTCTTCACCTGCAACCCATCTCTCTATTACTGTTATGTTAATGTGTTTATATCAATTTTATCTCAAAAATTGTAAGACTATTATATGAACTTTCTGTATCTCAGGATTTATGAATTTTTGATATGCTAAAAAATCTATAAAATCTATAACAAAAGTATAGCACAGGGTTAATAATTAGAAAGCTACATGTGTAATCTCAAAACAAAGACCTAATCTATCAAAGTCTGGGCAAGTCTGCAAATTTACTAACCTTGTTTTTTGTTTTTTATTTTTTTAAACTCCTGAAGTTCGCTACTGGCTAACGGTTAATATGATTTAGATGTTACCTGTTAGCATAATGAAAATGCTTCAGGGCTCACCCACCCCAAGAAGGGCCCAAGGGTACACTGGAATCTCAAACAGCTGGGGTAGCCTCTGGCCACTTAAAGTTAGGGCCAGAGCTGTGACCACCAAACACTAAACACCAGAAACCGGGACACTCCTGTCTTATGATGCAGCAGGACAGTGAGTGAAGCATCAGACAAAGAGCCTATAGAATGTCCTGACCTAAGGTCTATGCAGGCTGACAGAGACTGACTTAAGAATGAATGTCCAGCCTCCTTGTTTTTTCTAACCTTGCTATGCTTTAGCTATTTCGATAAACTGAGTCATACAAGAAACTGTGATATTCTGCAATGGTGCACTAAGAAGGGGCCAGGAGAATAAAGTTGCCAGTCTCTCTATGGACTGTATGTGTGATTTATGCTGAAAGAGCTTCAAGATTTTTTAAGGTGAAACTTAACAGAGATTAAGCCGAATAATCCTAATCTTATAAAAGCTACTCACTTCTTGTAAAACATCAAAGATAATTAATAGTCACCTTATAAACTATCAAATTCTTTACAAATATAACTCATTTATAAGGACAAGATTTATTTAGCCTCCTGTATGTTTTCAAGATTAAACCTAAAACAAGTAAAGTTTATGTAAAACCAGGTATACTTTATTTATTTATTTTTTTATTTATTTATTTATTTATTTAGAGACAGGCTGTCTCTGTATAGCCTGGCTGTCCTAGAATTCGCTTTGTAGAACAGGCTGGCCCAGCTTCTGTCTTGGCAGAGTTCCATTCAGCTGGTAAACACCATCCAGAAATTGTATGTGGCCCACAAACTGCTCCAAAGATGATCTATGCCGCATGAGCCCCAGGTAGTCCTACGAAACCAGAAAGCCCTGGACTTGCTAAAAGTATAAACCATCCAGCCAAAGTGATCGCTCCCAGCCTCTTCAGCTGGATCAGGAAACCAGATGTTTGCCTCCACCTCCTGAGTGCTGGGATTAAAGGCCTGTGCCACCACACCAGGCTAAAATTTTGTTCTTACTGAGTGTTTTGAGTTAAACTGGTCGATTGAAGAAAGACACTGCAGGGTGTATTACGGCTGTTGCTGGCAGCAGAGGCATCAGCACTGATGAATTGAACAGTCAGCAGCTTCGAAGAATCGCTTTTATTGATCGTTAGACCCCTCTGAGTGAGTCAATCCCCTCATACCAAAGTCTCTTATCTGATCTAAGAGTTGTCTTAAGGAACCTAAGCAAAGGAAGTCATTATAAGAATTCCAGGTTTCCCTGGGCAGTGGTGGCGCATGTCTTTAATCCCAGCACTCAGGAGGAAGAGGCAGGTGGATTGTTGTGAGTTCGAGGCTGGCTTGGTCTACAAAGCGAGTCCAGGACAGCCAAGGCTACACAGTCTCAAAGTAAATAAATAAATTATATTTAAAAAAAAAAAAAAGATTTCCAGGCCTGCCAGCAATGTCTTATGACTGTGGTCATGCTACGGTTCTGAAACTCCCAGGAAAGAGCAGCCCTGTGACTTCAGATAACAACCATTGAGTATTCACAAGAGATCCCTACAAGGCTAAGTGGCATCACTCCAGAGTAAATGCCAGGTGTGATGGCTCTCCTAGAACTGCCACACTAACCAAACAGGTCAGTTTGTAAATGGGCCGTGCATCTTTTGATGTATTACAGACTTTGCCATCCTACCCCGCCCCACCCCCACCAGGGATGCTATCAAGGATTTGACAGGGACACATATGGCAAGGCAGAAAGGATGAATCAACCTGCCTCCATTTTAGGCTAAAAAGCTATCTTATAGTAAAGACAAACTAGGCTCATCCCTGTCTATGATTAGACTCAAGGATCAGGCTGTGCCCTGCCCTACCTGTAACCTTAACTAGGGCTGGTTCTGCACTGCCTGTTCCAGGAAATGGCAATTGTGTCTTTGTTTCAAAAAGTTATTATAACCATCTTGCAACCTTACCTTTGTTTCGAAAGGTTGTTATGAGCATCTACGACTGCCTTGTTTTACTTATTTGGTTGATTGGTTTGGTTTTTGGTTTTTCTGAGACAGGGTTTCTCTGTGTGGCCTTGGCTCTCTTGAACTTGCTTTGTAGACCAGGCTGGCCTCAAACTCACAGAGCTCCACCTGCTTCTGCCTCCCGAGGGCTGTGTTTACAGTGGTGCGCCACCGCGCCTGGCTATGACTGCCTTGTTACAACCACCTTGCAAGCATGTCTTTGATTCAGGAGGTCATTCTGACTAACTTGTTATGTTTATATGGTCTGCTTCTGCAACCCTATTTTTTTTTTCTGAGTGTGTGAGTGTTCTGTCTGCATACACAGCTGCATTCCAGAAGAGGGCATCAGATCCTTTATAGATGGTCATGAGCCACCATGTAGTTGCTGAAGACTGAGAGACCTCTTAACCGCTGAGCCATCTCACCAGTCCCCAAACCTATGTCTTTTACCCACTAAACCCTTCATTTGGCAATCCCTGAGCTACAAGAATTTTATCCTCCTGGTGACGCACGCCTTTAATCCCAGCACTCGGGAAGCAGAGACAGGCATATTTCTGTGAGCTTGAGGCCAGCATGGTCTACAAAGTGAGTCTAAGACAGCCAGGACTACAGCCCGTCTCTAAAAATAAGAATTAAAAATAAAAAATCTTATCTTCCTCGTATCCAGTGCTGACTTCTTGAATCTCCTCTTAAGGAGAGGCCATCTGAATTAAAAAGCTTGCATTAGCCAATGGCTTGCTTTAACTAGTTTGGCCACGATGATTTGGGTCAATGGTCTCTCTCCTCGAATCTTCAGAATTAACAGAGGAACAAAAGGTTCCAGGATGTTAGCAGCAGATGGCGGGGAGGGCGCTCTCCTGAGCTGCAGAAGGAATGGTCTATCAGTCAAGACGAACTCAAGTCAAAACATTACCACATCCAGGGCCGCGATCGTGGGGCACCATGGGAATGAAGAAAGGACAGATGCGCACAGAAAAGCTGGCATCAGGAGGTTTGTGCTTGCTCTGATGGAGTGCACCTACCGCTTAATAACCCGAAGCTCATCAAGGTTATTGCTAACAGCACAGTAGGGGAGGAGGTAGCCAGTCTCCATATGCGGCCTCTGTAGCCCAGCAGTCTCAGCAGACTGAGGCTGCAAACTTCCCCGAGGAGGACCCTTTAGTCTCAGTTGCTAGATTTTGTACATACTGGGACCAAAAGAAGGTTGTGACATCCCTCTCAACTTGGGGGGGGGGGTGCCAATTTTTTTTAAAGATTATTTATTTATTTTATGTATATATAAGTGCTCTATCTGCATGCACACTACATGCCAGAAGAGGCCACCAGATCCTAGGATAGATGGTTGTGAGCCACCATGTGTTTTGCTGGGAATTGAACTCAGGACCTCTGGAAGAGCAGACAGTGCTCTTAACCTCTGGGCCATCTCTCCAGCCCCGAGGTTTTGTTTTTAGACATGACCATGCCCATACTTAAAAATACATATTCACTCTGCGCTTCCTCAGATCCCCACAAAAAGTGCCAGCATTGTCCACAGCTGGCAATGGTGACCTTGCTGGTTTGGGCATTCCTGGACACAAGGCACCCCATGGCTTTACAGGATGGTCATGGCCTCTTTCATCTTCCCAAACACCATATGTTTACCATGTCTTGGCAGCTTAAGCGAAAAACTGGGAAGCATTTGTGTCTCTCCAGCATTTGCCGTAGGCAGGATCTCAGGCAAGACTGAGATTCCAGGGTGCAGCCCTCTTCCTCAGATGTCTCCCTGTTCACAGACCTGCCTCCAGCACCAGTAGGATGGTGTGTGAAGTTGCCAACTGTGCTGCCTTGCTTTTTACGTCAACTTGACACAAGCCAGAGTCGTGGAGAGGAGGGAGCCTCAATTGAGAAAATGCCTCCATAAGACTGTCCTGTTGGCAAACCTGTAGGGCATTTTCTTAATTAGTGATTAATGTAGGAGGGCCCAGCCCATTGTGGGTGGGGCCACCCCCTGAGCAGATGGCCCTGGGTTCTACAGGAAAACAGACTGGGCCAGGCGGTGGTGGAACACACTTTTATTTCTAACATTTGGGAGGAAAATGCAGGGGGAGGAGGAGAAGGAAGGAGGAGGAAAGAAAGAAAGAAAACTGAGCATGCCAGTAAGCAGCACACCTTCATAGCCTCTGCCTCAGGCCCTGCCTCCACGTTCCTGCCCTGACTTACTTCACTGCTGAACAGTGGTGTGGAAGTTATAGAAGCCAAATAAACCGGTTCCTCCCCAAGGCGATTCTGGCCATGGCGTTTCATGCCAGCAGTAGTGACCCTGACTAACACACCAGCCCAGCACATGAGTTGAGAGGAACCTTCTAACCAAAGCTTTTCTTGCCTGTTCTCAGAGCATGAAATTTGTCTCATGTCAGCGAAACAGCTTAAAGGAGACATGGCCCACAGGTTCAGCATCCTCCACCATGTCAAAGAGCTCAATGGGGTTGACAATGGCTGGCAACAAGTGGCTACAAGTGTCAGCAGGGTCTGCAAGTCCCCTGGGCATCGTGTTAAGTCAAATGCATTGTGTACAAGAGCAAGCAAGTGCCACCATTTTCTTTGCTCAGGAACCAGATTGACATCTGTGTGGCGTGAGGGGGAACAGGGGCTCTCTGTGCAGGGGAAAAAGGGGCCACGTTGGGGGTGACAAGGAGCAGCGTGGTACACATGTATGAGAAATCTTGACTAAAAGGAAGTTTTGTCAAACCACAAGACCCCATCACTTCTCAGAAAATATGTATGTAACCGTGTCTGTGCTGGGACCCCTGGTAGGACTGAATGCTTGCCACACGGCGTCCCCTCGGCTGTGCAGTAGTCAGGGACCCCGGCCCCTGGAGCTTCCATGGGACACCTGGAATCGGGCTGCTTTGCCTTCCTGCGCATTTTGTCCTCCAATTATTCTGTCTGCACTAATTTTTGCCTTTCTCTGAGATAATTATCGTTACAGAAATTGCTCCTTAGTATTCCTCAGCTTTTGAAACTCTTTTTAAAGAGCCAGGCATGGTGCCACAGACTTGCAAGCTCAGTTTGGGAGAGCGAGACAGAAGAATGTCACCTTCCAGAGAATAGGAGAATGTGTGGGAAACGGCTTGAGGAAGAGAGAGCAAAAACATTACTTTATTGCATTATGCAGACTGGTCTTGAACTCCTGATCTGAAGCTATTCCCCTGCCTCATCTTCCTCCCTTGACAGTCTACAGGGCACGTACTACCATGCCTTGGTATGTTTCAAACTCTTTTTAAGAGATGCCATTAGAAGCTCAGCATTCAAGGCCTTTAATCCCAGCACCCGGGAGGCAGAGGCAGGCAGATCTCTGTGAGTTCGAGGCCAGCCTGGTCTACAAAGGGAGTCCAGGACAACCAGGGCTACACAGAGAAACCCTGTCTCAAAAAACAAGTAACAACAACAAAAAGAGATGCCATTAGAATTTATTCTCTGCTTTCAGTGGAATTGTTAGAGATCAACAGCAAGATCCCGGGAGAGCCATAAGTAAAGAGTTGGAATTAAAAGAAGTTTATTCTACGGGGCTGGAGAGATAGCTCAGTGGTTAAGAGCACTGACTGCTCTTCCAGAGGTCCTGAGTTCAATTTCCAGCAACCACATGGTGACTCATAACCATCTATAATGAGATCTGGTGCCCTCTTCTGGCCAGTTGGCACACATGTAGGCAGAATACTGAATACATAATAAATAAATGAATAAATCTTTTTTAAAAAGGTTTTTCTAAATAATATTGGTCAAAAGGGTATCAAAGGCACATTGGAAGCTGCTGATGGTCTGGTCAGCAGTCTACCATTTCTGCTCTGGGCTCTGGATCCGGCACCTAAAACCAAAAAATATCAGTGCCACCAAGTAGTGCTTTAAGGGAAATGTGTAAATTGTGCTGTGTGCACTAGAAAAGAGGAAATATATCAAACCAGCAACCTTGGCTTCCACTTCAAGAGACTAATGATCAAGTAAGCCCAAAGTGGACCAAAAACAGAAAATAAATTAAAAATAACTGCGGGGGAATGGAGAGAAGAGGCTCAGGAATGTAAAAGCTGGCTCCTGGGGGCATCGTCTATTAAAGGTCCTAATCTTCGCCAGATATGCTAAGGGGACAGAGGGGTGAAAGGCAAGACAGCGGCATGAGCCTGTGGACCCAGGGCCTCCTCTGGAGGCTGAGCCAGAGGACTGCTAGAACCAAGAGTTCAAGACCAGCCTGGGCAACACCATGAGACTCTATTGCTGATGTTCAAGAATAGCCACAGAAACCAGCCAGACACCAGGCTTTAATGAACACATTTATTGACCACTGCCAGGGGCCCAGTGGACTGGGGAGCCAAAGTGTGTGAGGATGGTTGGCTTCTAAGGCAGGCAGCCTTTTTATAAGAAAAACCGTAACCAAGTAACAACTAGGTAACAAAACCATAACCAGCTTAAAAAAAAAAAAACCCACAACCAGGTATCCAAGTGTAGGAAGCAACATCACATCATTTTGACTAGCTAGACAAAGGGTTTCCAAATGACCTTTAATTTGATTGGTTCTGAAGTTGAGAGACTTTACAGAGTGTCCAGGTAACAAAGTATACAATCTTGAGAAACAAAACCATAGAGATGTAATTATTAGACGGCAAAGCCTGAAAACTTGAACTTAATTTCACCTCATAATCAAGATGGGAGACCAAAAACCAAAATGGCTGCAGTTATGCTATGTTAAAGGCCGAACCAGGTCTCAACTGATTCTTTCCTTCCACCTTGTAAACCCCAGGAATCAAACTTAAGCCATCTGGCTTGGTGACAAGTGCCTTCCCCCTCTGTGAGAACCAAGCCCTCACCAACACTTCCTGTGTGGGGAGGTGTCCTTTGGAAGCTCCACTGCTGTCTATGGAACTGAATGTCTACAACCAAGTCATCTCGCCAGCCCCACGTATACACTTAACAGCTTTCCAGCCTGCCACCTCAGGTGTTGACATAAACCACAACTCTCATCTTGTTTGTTTGTTTTCAAGGCAGGGTTTCTCTGTGTAGCCTTCGCTGTCCTGGAACTCTCTTCATAGACCAGACTGGCCTTGAACTCAGAGACCCACCTGCCTCTGCCTCCCTACTGCTGGCATTAAAGCCGTGTGCCATCACAGACCGGCTCTCCCCTTAACGGAATAAGAGATCATTTATCCTGGAGCCATTTTGAGTGACCATGGCCTGGGAACACAGAAGCAGCTTCACGAAGGTTTTATAGTTTTACAGAGAAAGAAAGTTCTAAGCCAAGGCAGCTTTAAAATACAGTGGTGGAGACAGCAGAGAGGCTGGTACATCGAGATGGGGGAAGATGTTCTATTGGCCCAGCGTGCTGTCTGTTGCCCATCTTAGCTCTGGATTGGTGGAGACCAGGGTTCTGCTGAGTCAGTAGTTCTAAGAGGTTGTATTTACTATCATGAGGTATTAGTTCAGACAAGTCGGGCAAGGAGTAGCTGCTCCAGAAGTTAAAGCTAGCCCCATATAAAGCAATTACCCTCTGAGCCTACAACATCCCAGTCTCTCCAAGCACTGGAATTCCTGTTGGCCAGTCAGTCTCTGCAGACACAGAAACGCCTTCCAGGAGTCATCTGTTCCCAGCCAGCCACAGCTTCTTTTCAGGGATTCTCATTCACGAGGGTTTGCTAGACAAGAGCTCTGTCACAGAACTACACTCCCCAGCTCCCCGCTGGGCTTTAGGGAAGAAAGCAGAAAACAGCTATCCCTGGACCCGCACTGTAACGTTACTTTCCTTGTTCCTTTGACAAAATAACCAAAAGAAAAAGCCGTTTAACGATGGATTTATTTTTGGCTCACAGCTGTGTGTGTGTGTGTGGGGGGGGGTGGTCCAGAGCATCATTGGGGATTGATAAAGACGTGAGCTTAAGACAGATGGTCAAACTGTGTCTGTAGTCAGGGAGCTGAGAGAGTACACTAGCACTCAGCTCACGATGATGTTTCTTTTTGCATGTGCATGTGTGTGCACGCATGTGCCACCCGTGTGTGTGGGAGGGTGCTCATGTGTGCAGAGGCCAGAGCTTGGCATCAAGTGCCTTCCTCCATCCATCACTTCCTGGTTCTTTGAGGCATGGTGCATTAAGGAATCCTGTTTCTGGGATTACACACCACCCGTCCTGCCCCGCACTATGTGAGCCTTGAGGATTTGAACTCTAGTCCTCATGACCTTTACCCACTGAGCCAGCTCTACAACCTCACTTTCTCCTTTTTTTAGTCAGTCTGGCATCCCAGCCCTCAGGGTGGACCTCTCACCGCAGTAGGATTGAGACACTCCCTCATAGACTAGCCCAGAGGGTCTGTATCCTAGGCGGAGCTAGAGTTATCCATCACAGGCACACCAGCCCCCACAGAACTCATCTGCCTGACTTCAGGGATCGTCTGAAGAAGTGGGTGGAGCCGGGAACAAGAGGCTAGGGCAGTTCGACCAGATCGACTTAGGAAAAGCTGAGTCACCATGAGGACTTAGTTGTCCTTAAACCTCATTATCACTACCCAAGGGGATCAGCAGACTGGATTCCACTGAAGTTGGGAGGAGGTCTAGTCGCACGCCTACG
Source organism: Acomys minous (assembly GCF_964271855.1). Classification (NCBI taxonomy): domain Eukaryota; kingdom Metazoa; phylum Chordata; class Mammalia; order Rodentia; family Muridae; genus Acomys; species Acomys minous. The sequence goes on along the minus strand of NC_140492.1, from coordinate 4,840,058 downwards.
CGTAGCCGCGCCTGGAACTTTGTTAGTAGGTTCAGAATGTCCTTGGGAGACGATTCGCGCGGACCCAGACCAATACAGAGCTTTCAACTCAAGTGCACTTGGGGAAAACCCGGCTTTGCTGGCTCCTGTTAAAAGAAAACAGTTCTGTAAACATGAGCTCCTTTTCCCACGTGGGGGCGCACCGGGACCTCCAGACCCGCAGAGCTCGCCCACACCTGTTAAATCTAAGTCCAGGCTCTTTTCCCTAAAGTCCTTGAGCGAGCTGCGGGGAATCGGCTGTACAGCAGCTCCTGTGTTAAGTAATTTCGGTGTGAGTTCAGCAGAAGCAAGCATTTGGGTTTTGCAGAAAATGACGGACTCCCGCCCAAGAAAATTACGTAGCACTTCTTTTCCTCCTTTTGAGGTTTCCCCAAAATAGTTGCCTCAATCCAATTGCCACGAGTCCTGCTGACCTCTCACTAATTCCTTTTGGAGCAGCGCCTGTCCTGACCCACTCTCAGCTCTGAACAGGGATCTCTACACAGGCGGATTGACAGGAGGAGGCGGACCCTTGGGGAACAGACGGCCCCTCCTCGGAGGGGAGGGACCGACTTCCCAAGGCCTTGCTCCCTAGCAGTCGCTGCGCCGGGTCCCAGAACTTAGTCCTACGCCAGGTTTCTGACCACGCGTGACCCCGCTGCCCAGCCGGCCCTACAGTCAGCTGGCCCGTGTGTCCCTCCGACATGTCGTCCTGCAGCCGCGTTGCTCTGGTGACCGGGGCTAACAAGGGCATCGGCTTCGCGATCGCGCGTGACCTGTGTCGGAAGTTCTCCGGGGACGTGGTGCTCACGGCGCGGGACGAGGCGCGGGGCCGGGCGGCGGTGCAGCAGCTGCAGGCGGAGGGCCTGAGCCCGCGCTTCCACCAGCTGGACATCGACGACCTGCAGAGCATCCGCGCGCTGCGCGATTTTCTGCGCAAGGAGTACGGGGGACTTAACGTGCTGGTCAACAACGCGGGCATCGCCTTTAGAAGTAGGTGTGGGGCTCCAGGAGGAAGTGCCCAGGATTCTCCCAGGGTGCTGGGCTGCGCCATCCCGTCTGGGTGCGCCCGGTTCACGCCCTGCGAGGCGGGTTCCCGCGTGCGGTGACTCGGGTGCGGGCCCGCCCAGGCGTCCTACTCCACACCCCGCCTGCCCAACCGGCCGGCGGCCTGTGCTGGCCTGTGCGCTGCCGGAGGCCCTCCTTGGAACTTTAAGCTGAGCCTGTTTGCAAGAAAATCGGCCTCCTGGAAGGGGATCACGCTTTGCCAAGCTCATCAGCTTTCTGTCCCACGCACGAAGGCTTTTCTCAGAGAAGGGTCTTCCAAAAGCGGTTGGAGCTTTCGCTTCGCGTGAAAACAAGGGCGCATTCATAGATGCCAGGAGACATCTGCTGAGGACAGGAAATGGGTTGCGGAGACACAAATTAGCGCGCACTGGCACGGTAGTGGGTTTCCTACCGGCTTTAATGGGGTGTTTTGAGAGGCTCCAGCATTAAGGAAGCGAGCTCTGCTTCCATTCTCCTGGGAGCTAGGTTTGTTATCAAACTTGCACGTGAGATTTGAAAAGCATCTTCGTTTAGAGGCAAAATAATAATAATAATAAGATAAAATAAAAACCAAAAGCACTTACTCTAGCAAATGCTAGTTAGTAAAAATTATCCAGTTGTCATCTGCTGGAACAGACACAACGTGCCAGCTTCACTTCTAACTCTGAGACTGACAGGGGAAGGCGACAATTGCGGAACAGAAGTCTCTATGCAGTTGGCCCTGCCTGAGGAAGTCCTAACTCGACTTCCAAACTTCTGGGAAGGGGAGGGGCCTAGGAACTCTCGGCCGGTGAATTGTGGCTCTCGGAGCCCCTGCTTCTGACGTGTGGGCAGTGCGTGTGCAAACCTGAGCATTAGCCGTCCACACAGAAGCCGAGGTCTTACACCAGCCGCTCCACAGGCAGCGTCTTCACCCAAGCCCCAGGAACCTCCCATGCGGTTCAAGCTTCAGATAGGAAGGTCAAACTAGGTGTTCTTGAGGTGTTCCAAGAGAACGTGGGATGTGGACCAGAAAGTTCTTTCCTTATGTTCACAAGAGCTTCAGAACCATCGACTTCTAGATTTTATAGTGTGTGTGCATACGTGCCTCTGTGTGTGCGTGCCTGCGTGTGTGTGTGTGTGTGTTTACAGTGTATTTATCACCATGCTCAGCAAGACTTTTTCTAAAGTAGGCTTGCTTCTCCTTTAACTGTTATGTGTTAGGATCTACCTTCTTGCATGAGTTTCACACGGAAATGTAATTCCTCTTTTTTTTTTTCCTTATGCTTTTCAAAGCGGATGATCCAACACCCTTCGACATTCAGGCTGAGGTGACACTAAAGACGAACTTTTTCGCCACTAGAAATGTCTGCACTGAGCTACTGCCCATAATGAAGCCACATGGTAAGTCCAGGGTAGGCCTACCGCCCGTCAGGAGGCAGCCACGGGTCCCTCAAATAGCAACCCCGGGCTGCTGTTTGTTGTGCGGTAAAAACTGCCTTATTTTTTTTTTTTTTATCAGTGTCTGGTTGTGTAGTTGAGCCTTTCAGCTGTGGCTGTCAGAACTCTGCGGGACAGATCAGTCTGTGTCAGGAGCTCAACCCTCCATCACAGGATGCAGCATGTCCCCAAAAGTCTGTGATGGTCTCAGAGGGTCCGCCCTTGATGTTGCAAGGATAGGCCCACCCGCTTGTGTGGCATTATGGCGTTCTTTTTATTCCTTTCTTCTTATTTAAAACTTCAAACAAAAAAAAAAGAAAGAAAAGAAAAGAAAAAGAAAGAAAGAAAGAAAGAAAGAAAGAAAGAAAAAGAAAGGAAGGAAACTTATGTGAAAGCTTTTTTTCTAAATGTTGTAAGCTGACTGAGAGAATCCAAAAAGAAATATTCTTTGTGGAGGGACATCTTACCCCTGGCCATGAGGTTTAGATTGATAATTTCCTTTTCATGCTTACCGGGTGCCCACAGTTGGACCCAGCAGTGGTGGTGTCATTGGAGCATCATACACCTGAGGACTGTGTCATCCACAGAGCCTGGGCCTGAACTGGGAGAGAGAGATTAGTTAACGCAGACTCTCATGTGTGAAGTGGCCAACTTGCTGGAGAGGGGCACTTACTTCTCGGAAGAGTTTCTTTTGCCAAGGCTGACAGTGATTCTGAGAGAAAGCCCTGGGCTGTTGTTGTTGTTTTTGCTTGTTTGTTTTGGTTTGGTTGGTTGGTTGGTTTTCTGAGACAGGGTTTCTTTGTGTAGTGTTGGCTGTCCTGGACTTGCTTTGTAGACCAGGCTGGCCTCGAACTTACAGTGATCTGCCTTAAATGTAATGTTCAGGACTAGAGAGATAGCTCAGCAATCAAGAGCACGGGTTGCTCCTGCAGAAGACATGGGTTCGGTTCCCAGCACTCCCATAGCTCACAGCATGGTAACTCCAGTTCCAGAGGATCCAATGCCCTCTTCTGACCTCGTCAGGCACAGGTCATGCATGTGGCCCACATGAATACATGCAGGCAAACACTCCTACATATACATAAGATAAATAGATCTAAAAACTTAATTTTTCAAACTTAGCATTTTGAATGAGAATCAGCTCGGGGTGCCAGAATTTCTTTCTTATTTTTGAAACAGGATCTCACTCTATAGTCTTGTCTGGCCTTGACTCTGCCGTGTAGACCAGGCTGGCCTTGAACTTTTAATGCCCCCTTTGCTTCCTGAATGCTGGGATTCCTGGCATGCACCATCATGCCCTGCTTAGCTGTAAGATGTTTTCTATCTGATCAGTGTGGAGAGATGGTCTTGAACCCCTGCCTGCCCACCTGCTCGCTCGTCAGCCATTTTCTTAGTGGGATGGGTTCATAGGAGGTCTACAAGCAAGCTGGGCGCACACTTGCACACCTGTAATCCCTGCACTTGGAAGGTCAGGTTGGCCTACACCACCTGATCAAAAATGATCCATTCTGTTGAAATAAGAATTGTAGCATTGGGCTGAGGAGATGGCTTAGCAGTGAAGACACTGTCTGCTCTTCCAGAGGTCCTGAGTTCAATTCCCAGCAACCACATGGTGGCTCACAACCATCTATAATGTGATCTGATGCCTTCTTAAGGCACACAAGTGTACATGCAGATAGAGCACTCAAAGACATAAAATAAATAAACAAAATCGGTTTTTAAAAATTATATCATTGCCAGGCACAGTGCTACACACCTGTAATCCAGCACTTGGGAGGCAGAAGCAGGTAGATTTCTGTGAGTTCCAGGCTAGTCTGGTCTACAAAGTGAGTCCAGGACAGCCAAGGCTACACAGAGAAACCTTGTCTTGAAAAAAAAAATTATAGCATCGAACACAGGCCAAGTTGTTTTGAAAGTTAAAGGGAAGCCCTGGAGGCTTGTGGTTGTTGGCCCAGGGTGCAAAACCAGGTGAGCTGTGTTTTGAATCAAGTCTGCGACTTCCTGCCCTGGGAGAAATCTGCCTTATAGTATGCCTAGAGCATGTGACTTTGCTACACTTACGTTCAGCAAGAGACACGGTGCTTACCCAAATGGCTTCTTACTTTCTATTTAGATTTTTAGCACATTACTTTCCAGGAACAGGTTTTGCTTAATTGCAGGAGGCAAAAATGCTTAAGCAACAATTAAGTCACTAGAGGGAGCTACTTGCCTGCTCTTTCTAAAATTAAAAAATACGAAGGTGGGAGGTGTTCCTAGATGCGCCCACGTGTTTGTCTGTAAGCCTGAGGCTGCCAAAGGATAAGCCGCAAGAGTCAGTTCCCCCTGTCCACTTTGGGACCCCAGAATGGAACCCGGCTTGCAGGCAAGTCCCTTTACTTGCTGAGCTGCCTCTAGGCTCCGCCTTTTATTTATTTATTTATTTATTTATTTATTTATTTAATCAGCAATTAAACTCAACCTGCACAGTGACTGTGGTGCAGGCAGCCTAGCTGGCCCTGGGAAGCGCCCTTTGTGATGCACTTGCCGGGTGGGTGTTGTTCGTTGCAGGTCGGGTGGTCAATGTCAGCAGCCTGCAGGGCTCAAAAGCTCTGGAGAACTGCAGCGAAGACCTTCAGGAAAGGTTCCGATGTGACACGCTTACCGAGGGGGACCTGGTCGACCTCATGAAAAAGTTTGTGGAGGACACAAAAAACGAAGTTCATGAGAGGGAAGGTTGGCCAGACTCGGCCTACGGGGTGTCCAAGCTGGGGGTCACAGTCCTTACGAGGATCCTGGCCCGGCAGCTGGATGAGAAGAGGAAAGCTGACAGGATTCTGCTGAATGCCTGCTGCCCCGGCTGGGTGAAGACCGACATGGCAAGGGACCAGGGCTCCAGGACCGTGGAGCAGGGGGCGGAAACCCCTGTTTACTTGGCCCTCCTGCCTCCAGATGCCACTGAGCCTCATGGGCAGCTAGTCCGAGACAAAGTTGTGCAAACGTGGTGAAACATCTGCTCTGGGGCTTAATGGTTCAGTCAATGTTAGTGGGAGGGCTGAGAGGAGGCTGGCGGCGTCTGTGTCTTCGGCACACCCAGGAGGATGGGCCATTCGCTTCTGTGTGCTTCCACAGGCTCAATCTGAACGGCTTGCTGTGTCTGGACTCTCTTAGCTCCTTCATCCAGTTAATGTGACTGCTTTGTTTCTCAAATTAAAAAAAGAAAAAGTTTTATTTGTTTTTATTTTGTGTGTTGTTTATTTTTATTTTATGTCTGTGTGCAAGTGCCGTGTGTGTGTGTGTGTGTGTGCACGCATGCGCCATATGCATACCAGGTGCCCATAGAGGCCTGACACTGGAGCTATAGGTGCTCATAAAAGGCCCATACAAGAGCGGCCCGTGCTCCTCACGGCCCCTCAGCCTGCTTTTATTTCATGACTAAATCCAACATCCTTTCAGCCAGGCTGTAGCTCCTGCAACATGAATGGTCTCTGCAAGCTTCTGTTAGCTTCCACAGGCATGTCCCTCTGCAGCCACAGTCCTGCTGCCGGTGAGGGGTGGGGGGCGAGGGGTGGGGGCCGGGCATGGAGGAGGCACTGAGCATGGCAGCTCTGCTTAAACACAGGCAGGAAGTGGAAGAGTCAGATGCCTTGTGGGTTTTTTTTTATTTCCACTTCCCCTGCAATCTCCAGCCAATCCCAGCTTCACAGCAGCTGAGGAGACCCTTGCCAACTGCAACACTCAGGAGAGCGCTACAACCACAGCGAGCCCTCGGGTGTGCTTGTTAGTAAGTAGGCAGTGGTATACAAGCCACCCCAAAGGCCCTGAGGACCATGGGAAAATAGGAAACCTCAGGACCACCCTCAAATAAGTCGGGGTCACCAGAAGCACGTCACTGCCACCAGAAGCACATCACTGCCAGGATTTAGGTTCCCGTTACCCTGTGCACTTTCTGCGCATGCGCCAGGTCACTTTATGACAGAGGCTCACCCCATGCCCTCTCTCTCCCTCCATCCCCTCCTCCTCCCCCCCCCCCCCCGCCATCTCTCTTTTCCTCACATCTCCCAGAGACCACCTCTGCATACCCCTCCCAATAAAGCCTCCTACGTGGGTCTGCCGCATGGTGTTATTTGTATATCTACTACATGGTTATGCTGCGCAAACTCTAACAGTGCTGGACCTCCTCTGGGTGCCCATAGTTGAGTGACAAGGGTAGGCGATTTGGTCTTGATCTAACCAAAGCAAGACTGGCTGAACTGGCTTAGGGCTAGACTGTGAATGGCCATATCCCCCAACCATTGCGGCCCTAGGGACAGCAAGCCCTAGGCAAAGGGACAAAAACTAGGTCAGCCCTCAAGAGGAGCATTTACAAAGTGGCCTGAGGACCACACACACCCCCTTCCCTTGCCTTAGACAGTTCCTGAGGGCATGGGCACCTAACAGATGCTTTAAGATACTCTCGTGTGCTTAAAACGCCTCTTTTCCTTAACCAGGATGAATTGAACCATTGCTGGCAGTCGAAAGAAACGTGCATAATAGAAATGCATTGAAATGTCTCATGGTACATGGTGGAGAAAATGATAGTCAGGCTTGGAACCCAAAGGAAAGAAGATCATGAACTAAAGGCTCGTTGCTTAATAGGCTGTGCGTGATGCTGGAGCTACTGACAAGGCTCTGTGTAACCAGCCAGTCTGTGTGTCGTGGCTGTGTTTCCCTCACTGCTCTATGTAACCAGCCAGTCTGTGTGTCGTGGCTGTGTTTCCCTCACTGCTCTATGTAACCAGCCAGTCTGTGTGTTGTGGCTGTGTTTCCCCTTACTGCTCTATGTAACTAGCGCAGTAAGCCTTGCTCACTGACAACGCTGTCATTTTCCTTTTTGTTCTTTTAGCACAGGCTAGCCTCAGACTAGCTATGTGCCCAAGACTAGAGGTGAACTCCTGATCCCCCTGCCTCTGGCAACCAAGTGCTGGGATTATAACTGTGCATCGCTCTCTCAGTTCAGTTCATATTTTTCTGAGATTGGGATGGGGGGTGGTCTCATGTAACCCAGCCTAGCCCTGATGCTTCTACCTCCCACGTGCTAGGATTATAGCTATGGACAACCATTTTTCATGTGCGTGTATTTGTATGCATGTTCACCTGTGTGTGAGTGAGTACATATGCACATATGTGTGCCTGAGTGTGGAGGCCAAATGCTAACAGCAACTATCTTTCTTGATCTTTTATATCTCGAGGTAGAATTTATTACTTGAACCCAGAGCTCACCAGTTCAGCTAGGCTAGCTAGCTTGCTTGAAGATCCTGGCTCTGCCTCCCAACTACTGGGATCACAGTGGGCTGCTGTGCCTGCCCAGCATTCCATGGGTGCTGGGGATTTGAACTCGGGTCCTCAAGCTTGTGCAGCAAGTACTGTTACCTGCTGATGCACCACCCAGCCCTCCCATTTTAATTCTTTCTTGGGGTGGGGGGACTGAGACAGGGTTTCTCTGTGTAGCCTCGGCTGTCTTTGTTATCATTAAGAATAAATAGAGACACAACAGATCTGACATGGAGAGATTTATTTGGGGGAAAAGAGGGGGAGAGGAGTTAGGACCTGTGTGGGCCCAGAGGGTAGAAAGAGACAGCGACAGACAGTGGGAGAGAGAGAGAGAAATGGGGGGCACCCCAGACACAAGGAGAGGGAAAGAAACCCTAGGCAGGGAGAGAGAGGGTGCAGAAGGGAGCAGGAGGGAGGGAGAGAGAGGGAGAGAGGGAGAGAGAGAGAGGTGGCCAGTTAGTCCTTTTATTTTCAGTGCCTCTTACACACATCTGATAGCAGGCCACAGATGATGATGTCAGAGGTTGCTAAGCAGCCTAGAGGGAGATCAGACTGTCTAGTAGGCTAGCAGATCAGCTGTGAACTAACATTCCTCCCTTTTCCTATAATAATTAAAAAAAAAAAGAGCTAGGGAGGGGTGGCAGAAATGAGGACTTTAGACGACTGCTTCTCATGTAGGGTAAGTTAAAGTATCTAAATGTAGGTTCATTGGAAGCAGCTCTTGGCTGCCCTGCAAGGTGGAGAGAGAGAGAGAGAGAGAGAGAGAGAGAGAGAGAGAGAGAGAGAGAGAGAGAGAGAGAGAGAGAGAATATGAAGCAAGAGCAACAAAATGTGCAGATTATATGGTGAAGGGGAAGGAAAAGCCCTTGCCCTGGACAGCTCAAAGTAGAGGGTGGGCTAGGTCAGCCATGTCCCGCAGCAGCTAGGGACTGAGGAGTGCTGGGAGGACCCAGAGCTCTAGTCCCCAGTCTGAAGCACACCAGTTGTAACTCATTTTGTAGACCAGGCTAGCCAAGAACTCAGAGAAATCCTCCTGCCTCTGCCTCTTGAGTGTTGGGATTAAAGGTGTGTGCCACTATTGCCTAGCTGCCAATTATAAATATTGTATATTTATTATCAATCCTGATTATAAATTGAATTGTTCTTTTTTTAAAAAACAGTTTACAAAATTTAATTCTGTCAAACTTTAACCTCTTTATATCTGAGTATAAATACAAGACACGCACATGGTTTTACATAACTGCCTGTGCTGGTGAATGGTTTTAGGTGTGACTTGTTTTGCTTTGGTTTTTTGAGACAGTTTCTCTGTGTAGCCCTGGCTGTCCTCGGCTTGCTTTGTAGACCAGGCTGGCCTCGAACTCACAGAGATCCGCCTGCCTCTGCCTCCTGAGTGCTGGGATTAAAAGCCTGAGCCACCATGCCCAGCTTTCTGCTTGTTTTGTTGGTTGGTTGGCTGGTTGGTTTTTTAAGATGGGGTTCCAGCAAATTGTTGGAACAAAGATCAGTGTCCAGGACTTTACTCATTAACCCTTCCTGTCTGCGGCTATCATTTAGGTTTGGTTGTGTTACATGTATTTATTATGTGTGTGTATGCATACTTGTGGTATGATGTGAGCTTTTAGAAACTGGTTCTCTCCTCCTGGGATCAAACTCAGTCTTAGCAGCAAGTGCCTTTACCCTCTCTCCCAGTTGGATATTTCTATTTTGGAATCTGATATAACCACATATATTTCTCCAAGAAATGTATATAAATATCCTCTGAGCATTATAAATGATTACTACATGGATTTGGACAGTGTCTTAATGACTATTTCTGTGACAAAACACCACGAGGGGAAGAAAGGATTTGGTTTACTCTTTCACGTCACTGTTCATCATTGAAGGAAGTCAGGGCAGGAACTCAGGCCGGGCAGGAACCTGGAGGCAGGACCTGATTCAGAGGCCATGGAGGGGTGCTGCTTACTGGCTTGCTCCCTATTGCTTACTCAGCCTGCTTTCTTACAGAACTTAGGAACACCAGCCTAGGTGTGTCCTCACCCACAGTGGGCTGGGCCCTCTCCTATCAATCACTAATTAAGAAAATGCTCCACAGGTTTCTCTGCTTCTGCCCACTGAGGTTCCCCCCTTTTAGATAATTCTAACTTGTGTCAAGTTGACATAAAACTACCCAGCGCAGATAACTTTTTAAACTTTCATCAACTGCCAAGCCCCAAACTACCACTGCAATGACAATTTACGTCAGTAGGTGGCGCTTTTTCAACTGTCTGGGTGCCGCTGCTGTCAAGATAGGGTCAATGTCGGGGTGAAACCTGCGATCCCGGACCCCACCACTCTTCTTGATCCGTAGCTGATAGGCCAGGTTGGGTGGGTTTAGAGATATTAATGTTTGAGGATGAGGGACACCTTAACTCGGAGTCACCCCATAACCCCACTTATGCTCCAGGTGTTTGGGATTAGTATTCCCGACTCCTCCCCTCGGAGGAGGGTGTGAGTGTGGTCCTGACGCAAAGCCTGGAAACAACCCTCATCAAGGGCCGGAAGAAGCAGCGGTGGCGAGCTCTGGGCAGGCCCTGAGTGACGTCCTCTATCTGGTTGTATCAGGAAAGCCTAGGGTGACCTGCCCAATTATGTACGACCTTCCGCCCCCGCCCCCCAGTGCATCGCGAGGCCACGCCCACCACGGACTCCAAGCAGTTTGGACGCCCGCAGCCTCCAGACTTGTCTCTTGACCCCTCGGCCCCGCCCTCGGAGGCCCCACCCACCATCCATCCAGCAGGATTTCTCCGCCTAGAGAACCGAGGCCCCACCCACTCCTCCCGCAAGTCTCCACCTTCGATCTCCGCCCTAGGAGACTAAGGGCAAAGCCTCATCCCACATAGGCCACACCCACCCTCCGCCAAGGCCCCTCCTACACGCCTAGAGCACCGCCCACTAGGAAGAGAGGCACAACATCGTCGAGGCTCCGCCCTCCGCCCACGCGCTAACGTCATGACCCCCCCACCACGGCCCTAGTCCTTCCACCGCCTAGGACTCCGCCCCTCCCGAGGCCCCGCCTTCCGGCCCCGCCCCCAGCCGCCTGGTTCCCGGGAGTGGCGGCGGCTAGGCTTGAGGTGCTGCTGCCTCCTCCGCGTCCGCCTTCCCAGCCTGAGCGCTGAGCCGCCGTCTCCCGCAGCCGCCGGGCTCTGCCTCACGCCCGCCGCCCAGGTCCGCGGCCGCCGGTAAGTCCCGTCCTCGCGGGCCCGGGAGCGGCGGATGCGCAGGGAGGGCTCCGGCGGCGGCGCGTCTGCTGCAGTGCGGGTACGGTCGCGCGTGGGTGTGGGCATCAGACCTGTCCTTCCGCGCCTGGCAGTGTCCCTGCGAGCGGGCCTCGGGCCGCTGGTGGAGGTGGGATGACTACCTGTCTCCGCCTAGCCGGCCCTGGGCGGTTCTAGAAGCTCAGTCTTTGTTGGTCAGGGCTTCCCGGTTCCCCGATGGGGTTCCCAGCTTCCGTGCGTGCACCCGCCGGTCTGGCCTGCGCCTGCGGATTAGCCGCGGAGCAAATGCTCAGTCCGGTGACAGCAGTCTCCCTCTCGGGAAACCTGTCTATGGTTGTTTGTTGAGGACACCCCACATTTAAAAGCTATTCCTGTGAGGTGTCAGGTGTCTTCCTGCCCCCTCCCCCCCCCCCCCCCAGTGCCATTTGATGTTAGTGCGAAAGACCGGATTCAAAACTGGGCCATTTGGTGGAGAGGGTTGGTGCGCCTTAGATTGCAGGGACATTATCTGCTGATTGTCTGCTGGCGGCGTTAACTGTGTTCCTCTTACTTACTCCTTCCTCGTAAGCACATTTACAATCGATTTCCCGGATCTAGCAGATGGCTTTTGGTGTTTTCACCTGAGCTAAGAAATTAGGAATGGGTATGGTAAGAAAGCTCCTACGGAGGCAAAGCTGTCACGTGCACGTGTACACACAGGGCTGTTTCCTTTGTGTGGAATTGTTTGGGGGCTTCCATAGCACGATCAGTTTACTGAACTGTTGCATCTCCCGAAGAAGGAGTCGGGGACAGCTTGCGAGAAGAGCTGCATGGAGGGTGACTTGGCCATCCTTGCACTTGTGTAACAGAGTTTTCCCCTGAACTGAGCCCGGATCCTGCCTATACCCACCGCTTGCTAATAGTCCCATCTTTCAGCAGTAATATCCCTCATGGGACGACAGTGTGTTTCATAAGTGAAAGATGCGTGGAGCTGTCACAGAAGCTGTGTGGTTTTGTAATTCCCCATGCCCCACATTTGGAAGGTGTTTGCTTGAATAATTTCTAAGCTTCTTAGCCATGCTGTTGTATCAGCTAGCGCTTTGTGCCTGTTCATACCTGGCTGAGGGCCTCCTTGCCAAGGGCAGCCAGGCACTCTTGTCCTGAACACCCATCTTATCAGTGATGCAGCTCTTCCTGGTAACAGGAGAGTCCACACCTGTGGACTTTGAGGACTCCTCCACTGATAGCCCCTCCTTCCTCTCTTCTTGTCCAAATCAGACTGTGTGTGTGTTGGAGGCAAACTTTGGGTGTTTTCATTTCTCAGGAAGGCCATCCATTTTACTCTGAGGCAAAGTTGCTCCTTGAGCCTGGAGCCCAGTTAGGCCAGGCTTATGGACAGAGAGCCCAGTGCTAGGATTGCAAGTGTGTGCCCTATCACCTCTAGCCCTTTTTATCTGGGCTCTGGAGGATGGAATTCAGTCTTTCAGACTGAACAGTCACCCCAGCCCAGACTCAGCACTCCAGCCCACCGTGTGGGAATTCAGCTGCAACTATTTAGTTTTCTTGTCAGACTAGAGACCCAGTCTTGCTCAAGTTTCTCTCCTTAGTTCTGGGACACTTAATAAACAAACTGTGTGTGGGATTTTTCAGGACTGAAAATTCCTTAGAGAAAAATGGAGTGGCGGGGGGAGCTCAGCTATAGACTTTGTGGTTATAGAAACTTCGCAGACTTGACTTGGCAAAATAAAACCACTGCCTCTCTCTGATTATCACCTTTTCCTTCTGTTTTCACAAATCGTGAAGCCTGTTATTTCAGAAGAAGCTAACAGGTCCTCCAGAAAATGAATTTTGTGGACTCATTTGCATACTGCAGCGCAGCCCTGTGGTGGGATGAGTCTGTTTTGGAACATGCCCGGTACATTGAAAGGAGCAGAATCCTGAGGGAGGTGTTCACATCAGTACTGTAGGGAGAGCTTTCCAGAGGGCAGCAAGAGGATTCTGGAGTGCTGTGTGAGGGCCTGAGAAGAGTGAGAGCGGGAGATGCTGAACATCGGCAGGGGGCAGGGGGCAGGGGGCAGGGGGCAGGGGGCAGGGGCGTTGGCACAGCGAGGCAGACAAGACAGAACAGCAGGGCTGGGGCTGAGTGTGGCAGGCAAGCAACATGTCTAGCCCACAGAGGGCCACTTTCTGCAGAGTGGGAAGATGAGAGAAGAGCATGCTGACTGGATGCAAGTCAGAGCTTAGTTGAGTTGTTTTTGTTTTTGTTTTTTTTTTAAGTGTCAGCTTACAGACCAAAAAATTCACCAGGTGTATAATTCAGCAATTTTCAAAAGATTTATAGAGTTCAGCAATGACTGCCATAAGCACACTTCAGTGACCCTGTCTCTGTCGGTTTCTGGTCGACCCAGGCAACCACTAAGCTGCTTACTTACCATCGGGAGAGGCTTGCCCACCTTGGCTACTTCATCCAGATGGCCTTGGCTTATGTTTTCTGTTTCTCCCCACCCCACAGCATCTCCCGCCCCCTCCACCGAACCTACCTATGTCTGTCCATCATGACCCTCAGGCTCTCACACACCTGAGGTTGGTCTGGCACTCACTGTGTCTCTAAGGATGACTTTGAATTCCTAATTCTCTTGCCTCGCTGTCTATTGTGGGACTCCAGCCGTGCTCACCACCTCTGGCCAGAATTCCTGTCACAGAACCCCTTCACCCGCTGAGCCGTCGTGCCAGCCCTCTTACTTGATTTTTGTGGGTAATATTTCCACTCTCCTGGTCTAGATGTAGAGGATTGAATTGTTAGACAGGCCGTTCAGGTTGAAAGCCTTCAGACTTGCCAGCCAGCAGCAGGATGTAGTTTGGCTAGTTTCTCTCCTAGAATTAGATTTGTCCACTAGGCAGATCCAAGCATCCTCACTTCTTTCTGCCCAGTGCTCTTGTGTCCCTCAGAATCCGTGAGGGCGGGAAGTCTCTATCTCTATTTACTTAGTGCCTAGCCTAGGAACCTTGCTAAATATTTGCATTGGATTGCCCAGTGAGCGTTCACATTGCGTCTGTGGACACAGATCTCTCGCTGCAGGTCTGGGCTGAGGAGGATCTCTGCCTGCGAGCAGTTCCCTCACATGTTTTCTGGTTTCGCGTTTAGATCCCTCCTTCACTGTGAGGATGTAAGATGGACCCGGAGGAGCAGGAGCTGCTGACTGACTACAGATACAGGAGTTACTCCTCAGTTATCGAAAAGGCTTTAAGAAACTTCGAGTCCTCCAGTGAATGGGCGGATCTCATCTCTTCGCTTGGCAAGCTCAACAAGGTACTGGGGCATTTCCTGTTGGGAAGGTGCAGAGGTGGGGGCACAGTTGTCTCCTCAGACGGTCAGAACAGCTAGAAGAACAGGAAAGAAGGGACAACCAGGGGTTCCGTGGCTCAGACTTACCCACGCTTACTTCTTGTCGCTGAGAATAACTTCCAGCTGCTACTAAACACAGAATTTACCATGTTGGGATTATATAGCGTTAATATGGTGGGGCCTTTTCTTTTAGGTTTTACCAGACAAGGTTTCTCTGTGTAGCCCTGGCTGTCCTGAAACTTACTCTGTAGACCAGGCTGGCCTCGAACTCAAAGATCCACCTATCCCTGCCTCCAAGTGCTGGGATTAAAGGTGTACACTCCCACACCTGGCTGCAAGTGACCTTTTTCCCCTTAAGTCTGTGTACTGACAGAATTTAAAATTGTCAGCCCAATTAGTCAAAGTTTATTCTTTGTCTGATGAGCATTTTTCTGTTTCTTTTGTCCTGTACTTTTTGGGCCTTTTCATTGCTGACTGGTAACTTTTAGAAGAATAGAAAGCAAAATAATTGTGTGTGAGAGTGTGTGTGTATGTGTGTGTGAGTGTGTGTGTGTGTGTGTGAGTGTGCAAGAGAGAGGGAGAGAAGGATGCATGTATGTACGCATTTGGATGTGGGGAAAGGGTTTTGTTCTGGGCCAGTCCAAGCAGATCAAATGGAGTTCTAGCTATCGCCGTGTGACCTTCCTGTCCTGCGCAAAGGGAGGACATGGAGGGGAGGGACTCTGAGGTGCCCAGTGCCAGCCGTGCGGCATAGTAGACAGCCGCTGGGCGTGAAGAAATTGTTCCCTCTCAGGCTGTCTGGCCAGCACCTGGGTTTGGAGCATGGGTGTCACGTAGGAGCTGAAGGATCCCCCTCTCTATTCAGGTCAGGGGGCTCCATCAAACCCCGCTGATACGCCTCCTGGCAGCTGTTGTGTCCCCCCCCCCCCATGTGCCCATCTCAACACCCCCAGTCTGAGGCCAGAGAGGCCCTCCAAAAGCCTGCCTGGCGTGCCCAAGGCCCTGGGCTCCAGTCCCAGCGTAGCGCTGGGGGAGGGGCCAACAGCTCAGCCTGGCAGATGGCTTGGTGAGATAGGAGGTTGCTGCTCACTGGCAGGAAACTCCTGCTCTCCTGCACGGCACATTTACATGGAAATGTCACAGGCAGGTGCTCAATGGGACAGACAAACTTCTACTCCCGAGGTCTGTCTGTTAGATAGGACACAGGAGCCTGAGGTTCTGCGGTCAGACAGCCCCAGCTGAGGAATGCTCAGGTGGAAAGCTGGAAGGTGGAAACCTTTAGGGGCATCTCAGAGGCGAGTTACTGTGAGAGCAGCAGCTAGAGACAGAGGCGCATCTGTGTGCTGCTGGACGCTTACTACGAAGAGGCTGAGTTACGTGGTGGCTAAGAGCCCAGGGCAGGAACGTGCAGTAGGACCGGGAGCTGAAGGCAGCCTCAAGCACAGCATGAGTTCAAAGCCAGCCTGAGCTATTGGGGCTATCTCAAAAATAAAGAAAAGCCCCAAACTGAAGGAAAGACAGAAAAGAACACTGTGATTTTGTTTTTTTTTTTTTTAATCTCAGAAAAAAAAATCAATAGTGTTCATTATATCTGCCTTTAAAAGAAAAAAATTTATTTTCAATTTTAAAGTGTGATGTGTGCGTGTGTTGGGGCTGTGTGCACATGAAGCAGGTGTCTGCAGAGGCCAGAGGTGGCAGATCCTCCTGTAGCTGGAGTTTCAGGTGGTTGTGAGCCACGTGATGTGGGTCACAGGAATCAAACTGCAAGAGCTACAAATGCTAGGAACCCCACGCCATTTCTCCAGCCCCCTTTTCCTGGGTTTTTGAGACAGTGTCTCATGTAGCCCAAGCTGGCTTTGAACTCACCATATAGCTTAGATTGGCCTTGAGCTCAGAACCCTTCTCTCATCTTCCCCCCAGGGCCGGGGTTACAGGTGTGTACCACTGCATCTGGCTGGTTTTCATAACTGAAATAAAACACATTTTCTCCACTTTAGAGTATGCAGTGAGTGGTTTTTAATACATTTACAGTGTCATGCAGCCATTGCCACAGTGTCCAAAAGGAAGCTGTGCCGCCGAGCAGTCTCTCCCCCAACAGGCATTTTTTCTGCTATCTCTCACTAGGGCCCTTACATATAAATCAAATTATACGCTGCGCAGTCTTCTGTGACTGACTTATATCACATAGCGACCCCACGGCTCACCCATGTGTTGATACCTTGTTGCCACTTGTATCAGGTCTCCCCTTCTGTTTACAAGGCTAAACGCTGGCCTCTCTGGCCAGACTGCATTTTTATAGCCTTGACAGGTATTTTATCTATTGTGAATAGTATTGTTGTGCTTATTTCTGTATTTGTTTTGTTGTTTTCTTTTCTTTTTCTTTTTTTTTTTTTTTACATTTATTTGCTTGTTTTGTATGCCTGTGTAGGTGAGCTTGTGCTACTGTGTGTCTGGGTCTGTTGGGGGGGGGGCGGTGTGTGTGTGTGTGTGTGTGTGTGTGTGTGTGTGTGTGTAAGTCAGCAGACGACTCATGGGAGTCAGTTACCTTCTTTACCACGTGGGTCCGATGTGTTACACTCAGGTCATCAGACTTAGTGGAAAGCTTCCTTACTACTGAGTCATCTTGCAGGCCCTCTTTTATTTTTATTTTCTTAAGGTGCTGGGTTGTTCCCCAGGGCCTTCCTGGGCTAGGCAGGCTCTCTGCCACTGAACTACATGCCCAGCCCCAGTCCTCTGCCATGGAGCTCCGTGCCCAGCCCCAGTCCTCTGCCATGGAGCTCCGTGCCCAGCCCCAGTCCTCTGCCATGGAGCTCCGTGCCCAGCCCCAGTCCTCTGCCGTGGAGCTCCGTGCCCAGCCCCAGTCCTCTGCCGTGGAGCTCCGTGCCCAGCCCCAGTCCTCTGCCATGGAGCTCCGTGCCCAGCCCCAGTCCTCTGCCGCTGAGCTCCGTGCCCAGCCCCAGTCCTCTGCCGTGGAGCTCCGTGCCCAGCCCCAGTCCTCTGCCGCTGAGCTCCGTGCCCAGCCCCAGTCCTCTGCCATGGAGCTCCGTGCCCAGCCCCAGTCCTCTGCCGCTGAGCTCCGTGCCCAGCCCCAGTCCTCTGCCGCTGAGCTCCGTGCCCAGCCCCAGTCCTCTGCCATGGAGCTCCGTGCCCAGCCCCAGTCCTCTGCCATGGAGCTCCGTGCCCAGCCCCAGTCCTCTGCCGCTGAGCTCCGTGCCCAGCCCCAGTCCTCTGCCGCTGAGCTCCGTGCCCAGCCCCAGTCCTCTGCCGCTGAGCTCCGTGCCCAGCCCCAGTCCTCTGCCATGGAGCTCCGTGCCCAGCCCCAGTCCTCTGCCATGGAGCTCCGTGCCCAGCCCCAGTCCTCTGCCGCTGAGCTCCGTGCCCAGCCCCAGTCCTCTGCCGTGGAGCTCCGTGCCCAGCCCCAGTCCTCTGCCGTGGAGCTCCGTGCCCAGCCCCAGCCCTCTGCCATGGAGCTCCATGCCCAGCCCCAGTCCTCTGCCGCTGAGCTCCGTGCCCAGCCCCAGCCCTCTGCCATGGAGCTCCGTGCCCAGCCCCAGTCCTCTGCCATGGAGCTCCGTGCCCAGCCCCAGTCCTCTGCCGCTGAGCTCCGTGCCCAGCCCCAGTCCTCTGCCGCTGAGCTCCGTGCCCAGCCCCAGTCCTCTGCCATGGAGCTCCGTGCCCAGCCCCAGCCCTCTGCCGCTGAGCTCCGTGCCCAGCCCCAGTCCTCTGCCGCTGAGCTCCGTGCCCAGCCCCAGTCCTCTGCCGCTGAGCTCCGTGCCCAGCCCCAGTCCTCTGCCGCTGAGCTCCGTGCCCAGCCCCAGTCCTCTGCCATGGAGCTCCGTGCCCAGCCCCAGCCCTCTGCCGCTGAGCTCCGTGCCCAGCCCCAGTCCTCTGCCATGGAGCTCCGTGCCCAGCCCCAGTCCTCTGCCATGGAGCTCCGTGCCCAGCCCCAGTCCTCTGCCGCTGAGCTCCGTGCCCAGCCCCAGTCCTCTGCCGTGGAGCTCCGTGCCCAGCCCCAGTCCTCTGCCATGGAGCTCCGTGCCCAGCCCCAGTCCTCTGCCGTGGAGCTCCGTGCCCAGCCCCAGTCCTCTGCCATGGAGCTCCGTGCCCAGCCCCAGTCCTCTGCCGCTGAGCTCCGTGCCCAGCCCCAGCCCTCTGCCGCTGAGCTCCGTGCCCAGCCCCAGTCCTCTGCCGCACTGTTGCTCTCACAGCTCTGTCAGTTTTCATGGCTCCCAGCGACACACCAGGACTCCAGCTTCTCCTCATCCTTACTGAGAGTGACCTTCTTTTCTTTTTCTTTTTCTTTTTTAAAATAATAGCCTTCCTAGTGTATGTAAAGTTAGAACTCATTGTGCGTGCATGTGTGTGTGTGCATGCGTGTACATGTGCATGCTTGAGAACATACAGTCCATATATACAGATCAGAGGACAGACTGACGGAGTCAGTTTTTTCC
Source organism: Acomys minous (assembly GCF_964271855.1). Classification (NCBI taxonomy): domain Eukaryota; kingdom Metazoa; phylum Chordata; class Mammalia; order Rodentia; family Muridae; genus Acomys; species Acomys minous. Next base: position 4,821,255 of record NC_140492.1, on the reverse strand, counting down.
TTTTGCCACGTGAGTCCTGAGGATGAATTCAGGTCATTAGGTTTGCATTCAAGCACCTTTCGTCAGTGAGCCATCTCTCTAGTCCCCTTAGACAGACAGAGAGAGAGACAGGGTGTGTGTGTGTGTGTGTGTGTGTGTGTGTGTGTTTAAATGTAGATGAGTGTTTTGTAGGTGTCCTAGGTTTTATTGCTGTTAAGAGACACCCCAACCACGGCAAGTGTTAGCCATGGCAGACATGGCGGTTGATACCAACCTTGAGGCAAGCCTCTGATCATATCCGTGCGAGAGTTTCTAGACTAAGATAACTGAAGAAGGGGACCCTCCCTAACATGGCGATTCCATTCCCCAGGCTGAGGTCCCGAGTCAGGGGCAAGTGACTGGGCACCACTGTCCCTCTCTCTGCTTCCAAACGCCTGGCTGCAGGCCGGGGCTCTTTTCAGCAGAATTAGGGAGAAACAAGGGACGAGGGACAGTCCTGTCATAGCCTGGCTGTCCCATGTCTTCCAGTGTCGTAGACGGTGGAAGCAGAGGACTTTCTGGCAGTAGCCTGGGGACTTTCTGCTGAGACCTCTACTTAGGCGGAGCCAGGATTCTTGGCTTAGAGCACAAGAGAATTTCAGCTTGAGTCCATATGCCACAGGGCTGGAGTGTTTTTGTTTTTTGTTTTTGTTGTTGTGTTTGTTTGCTTGTTTGAGACAGGGTCTCTCTGTGTAGCCTTGGCTGTCCTGGACTCACTCACTTTGTAGACCAGGCTGGCCTCGAACTCACAGAGATCCGCCTGCCTCTGCCCTCCGAATGCTGAGATTACAGGCGTACGCTACCATGCCCGACTGGGCTGGAGTTTATTACGAAAAGGCTTTAGCACAGATTTCAGCTGCGCATTAGGGTCAGAAAGAGAGGCACCAAGGAAAAGTCAGTTTGTACCTAAGAGTCAAGAGTCAAGAAAGAGGTCTGTTCACGTGTCTTGGTAGCGACTGTACGTATGATTTGGTGCCTCACAAAGTTAAATGTTTCCATTGGTTTCTAAGGAGGTTCTTTTTATTTTTTGTTTTTAGAAAAATGGGGTCAGAGGGTGACTCCTGAGGTGTGTGGGACAGGACTGTGGGCTGATGAAGACAAAACCCAAGGCCACAGGAATTCAAGGAGTCCTTACTGTAGTAAGACGCAGGAGTTGAGGAATTGAGTTCATGATGTTGTTCATGAGATTCTCAGAAAGTTGTGAATTAAAGCCAGGGTGGTGGCACATGCCTGTAATCCCAGCGCTCAGGGAGGCAGAGGCAGGCGGATCGCTGTGAGTTGGAGGCCAGCCTGGTCTACAATGCCGCCTTAACATTCCTATAGGAAATCTCTCCATGGAAGAAGAAAAACTGTCCCTATGTAGGTAACCTCCACGGTGAACTTAGTTGTGATGAAATTCTCTGTCCAACAGGCCTGAGACTCCATGCAGACTCTGAGCGGGGAGCCCCTTGTCCTTCTCATGCCCCTCTTTTGATTGCTCCTGTCTTCTGCCTCATAGGGACACCAGGTGTACCCCAAAAGCCTGCCCCCAATCCTAGCCACCTTGGAAAGGGCCTTTCCCCACATGCAGTGCAGTTGACGGTACTGGGTGTGTAGTAGGGCTTCATGTTGCGATTAGTGGGTCTGATCGTAAAGTCCAGATGTCCGTCCATATCACTTCAAAAGCTCTTTTCTCACAGATGCCCAGGTGGTTTTTCCTCACTCACCAACGGAGGCTACAGTGTTACTTCCTCGAACCCTTCCTGTTCTCAGGAGCCCCGTGGAGCCCTTTGCCTGTGCGATGACCCTTCCTGGGCAGGCAGGGACTTTTGTAACTTAGGACAGGCACTGCTACTCTCTACAGGCAGCCTTTCTCATGACTTGAGCACCAGTGCGGTGCCTCAGAGCTCTGCACACAGAACTCTACACTTCAGAACTGGACACTGCGGGGCATCCCGCAAATGTGTGTGAGGATACGCAAAAAAGATCCAACCCTGACCAGCTAACCCAGCACCCCTCACTCCTGCCCCCCACAGCTGTAGGACACCAGGGCCGTCTCTTCACCCCTAGCGTCTCCACTGTTAGCACATGACACCGCTGTTGGGAACTGTGGTTTTAGCTGCTTGCTGGCAACCTTCTAATGCTGGCCACGGATAGTGATTAGCCCAAATGCCTGGTTCCAACATGTGGCGGCAGCTGCTGAGCTCTGGTGCATGTGCCCAGCACTGCGGTTTAGATGGCCGTTACCCTAGGTTACCGGGTCTTGCTGAGATGCTGTGCAGGCGTTGCTGACTCTGTTGCCCAGTGTGAGCCACTTAAACATGACAGGATTGGGATGTTATTTGGGAAGGCCTTCTGTCTGCAGAAGAGCCTTTTAATACTTTTCAACAACTTGTAACTGGGATACTCTGTTCATTCTGTGTGTGCGTGAAAGAATTTCTTTGTAGTTCATCCTTGCCAGTCTGCTGGAGGGATGGAAGTTGACCAAGTTCACACAGACAATTAACTCTCCAGTGACCAGTAACCAAACCACAGCAGCGTGTCATCCAACAGAATGAAGTTCAGGGTGCAGGAAACAGCCCCCCGCCAGTGACTCTCCGGAGAAAGTGTCATTAGTAGACAATTTAAGTCAGATGAGGTCATAGGGCGAGCCCTTATCTGATAGGACTGTGGCCTTGAAAGAGGAAAAGAAGTCACCCTCCCTCTTTGTGTACTCCCTCTAAGCATCCCGAGTAAAGACACAGGCAGGAAGAGACCTCAGGCAGCTGTCCCTTGGTCGTGCTCCCTGGTACTGGGAGGTAAATGTGTGTTGTTTAAAGCACACAGTATACAGTGTTTTGTAAAGACAGCCAAAGGAGACGATACGAAAGGGGGCGAGGCTAAAGCTTTCCAATCCAGACAACTGTTTTGACAGGAACACCAACCTTCAAGCTGGTGTTTGAGTCTGATATAGGCGTTCCTATTTGTCCTCCTTAGTGGGCCCCACCCCCCAGCCAAGCCACACTAACAGATAGTAACCTGGACATAGTTAAACAGAGGGAGACTCCACCGCTGACCAGCCCTGCACAGTGCTGTTCGCTGGGTTTTGACATGCATGCAGTCCATCAAGATTGTGTGTCTCTCACTTCCAGAAGGTTCCCTCTCGGTATCTCATATCCGCATCAGTGGACACCTGTCGCTCTCCTTTCTGAGACTGCATTTTAGAAAGTTTTATATAAACAGAGCCAGATGTGGTGGTAAAGGCTTGTAATCCCAGCAGCTGGGCCATAGATGCAGGAGCCCCAAGAGTTCCAGGCCTGCCTCCAGATACATAGTGAGGTAAGGCTAGCCTGGGCTACCTAAGACTGTCCTAAAAGTAAAGTAAACTTTGTCTAAATGGACTCACCTCTGTCACCCCTGCTGAGGCCTTCTCTACTCCACAGAGCCATTCTGAAGGTCAACTGAGTTGTAGGTACTGATAACACTTGTACCTTACACTGCTGAGTGAGGGCCACCCACACAGTTTGTGGGTCCATATCCTGGCAGTAGACAATTAAGTTCCTTCCAATGGCTATGTGTGTTGGTTTTATTTTTATTTTTATTTTTTTCGAGACAAGGTTTCTCTGTGTAGCCCTGGCTATCCTGGACTCACTCTGTAGACCTGGCTGGCCTCAAACTCACAGTCATGCTCCTGCCTCTGCAGGCAGTGCTGGAATTGAAGGTGTGTGCCACTACCGTCCGACTATGTGTTTTAATTATTAGGCGTGTGTGCACATGTGTGGGTGCAGGTGCATATACCTGTGCTTGTGTGGAGGCCGGAAAGAAGCTAGGTTCCCTTGGAGTTACAGGCTCATTAACGAGCGTGCTGACCTCCGTACCCCATTCCTCAGGATTGCACAGTAAGTGCTCTTAACCACTGAGCCATCTCTGGCCCCACATTTAATGTCCCTGCCCCCCAGAAACCACAAACAGCTTGCTAGGGCGGCGCTTTATTCTACACGGTGCTGGCTGTGGGATCCGGAGCCCTTTCCCCGTCCTCAACACTCGGTGTGGGCAGACTTGAGCCACTATTCACAGGGAACGAGGGAAGAGTCCATCATGACTTTCATGTTGCCCACATGATAGACGATTAGACTATTAATATGGGTCGTTGTAAGTTTAACCCCACGGACGTAAAACATAAAGGTAGCTTTCATTGTTGCATGTGGTAACACACAGCTAGAAGTGGCTACCGACTGTCTGTCAGGGTAGTTAATGGCTTATGTCGTCTTCAGGTGAGGTAGACCTGTAGGCCAGCCAGGAGAATGTAGCCACGATGAAGTAAAGAGACAGAAAAACAAACTGACAGCTTCGACATAGCTGTCTCAGTCCTGCACGGGTGTGCACACATGTACGTGTGTGCACACACATGCATGCATGCGCACATGCCTGCAGAGAGGTTGTCAGATCCCTTGGAGCTGAAGTCACCAGCACTCGTGAGCTGCCCAGCGTGGATGCTGGAAATAAAAGTCAAGTCCTCTGTACAGACAGAACACGCTCTCAGCCACCGGGCATCCCTCCAGCCCCAACAGCATTGGGTACGTTTTAATGGCACTCACACCTTGCAGGCACATTGAAAAATATCCCCTGGCTGCGCAGATGGTCCAGTAAGCCTCTACTGTGGGAGAGCAGGTGACGTCATTAGGCAGGTCCCATCACTCAGTGGTCCTCATGAAGGGCCTCTGGCGTTGCTCACTGTCTCACCCTGCACCCTCCCTCTGGTGCTTGTCTCACTGAGAATCAGCTTCTTCCTTCGTTACTCTGCGTGTCCTTTCATTAGCTGACCAGTATGTGAAGCGTTGGGCTGGTGAGGTGGCTCAGCAATTAAGACACTGTTCCTGCGTCAGAGGACAGAAATTCAGTTCCCAGCACCCACGCCAGGCAGCTCACAACCACCCGCGCAGCTCTAACGCCAGGGTATCCAGTGCCCTGGATTTCGAAGACTCCTACAGTCAAATGCACATACCCATATATAGACACACGCACATTATTTTTTAAAATAAAACTTACCCTCAAGAATGTGTGTGTGCACATGAGTTACATGTACAGTGTTGCTTTTTATGCAGGTGACAAGTCCCTTCTTACTAGTGTTTCAGGTGACCCCCCAGCTAGATACCTGATGTGTCGGAAGACAGTCTACGTGGGTTGCTGTGGAAGGCATGAGCTCGCTGTGGAGTCAGCTGGGTTCAATTCAGACTCCTCACTTCTGAGTGTGAGGCAGGTGGCTGCCCACCTGACAGCCAGCCCCTTCCTTTCTGGTTAAGATGGCCCGTGCTATGTAGAGAGGTTGTGTGGGAGTGTTTCCTGAGGTAGCCAGGTTTTCAGGTTTAGTGCTGATGACTCACTTTCCATGGCATGGATGACTTTAGATGTGACCTGTGGCTTCCAAGACCCCTGAGAAGTGACAGGAAGGCTGCAGGCACTTACTGTTTGGTTGCTTTGTTCCCTTGAGTGGGCTGTTGTTGTTGCTGTTGTTGTTGTTATTATTATTGTTGCTGTGTTGCTCTTTTATTTCTATAAGAATTTAATGCCTAACCCTGGGGCAGACATCCTAGCCTTGGACAGGAAGTGACGGGTTAAGAGTAGGCTCACCGTGTGCATGGTTACTCTTCTGAGGAGTGCCTCAGCTGGGTGCTGCTGTTCTGTGCCCTGAAAACTCTTTGTTAAAACACCCTGTCCTCTTGTCTACTACATGCCAGTGCAGCCTCTCCCCTCCCCCCCCCAACTAGAAAAAGTCATAAATGTCTCCACGTATTCCTGAATGTCTCCCAAGGGCAAGTATTTGCCCTAGACTTTTGGTTTTAAAAGTTACGTTGTTTTCTTTTCTTTTGTTTTTTGTTTGTTTGTTTTGTTTTGTTTTTTTGTTCTTCAAGACAAAGTTTCTCTGTGTTAGCCTGTGTTAGCCTTGGCTGTCCTGGACTCATTTTGTAGACCAGGCTGGCCTCGAACTCACAACAATCCGCCTGCCTCTGCCTCCCGAGTGCTGGGATTAAAGGTGTGTGCCACCACGCCTGTCTACACTGGTTTTTTAAAGTTTTGTAGTTGGATAGTCTGTGTCCATACAGCCGAATGTGCCCCAACCAAGCCCATTTTTTAACCTCATCTGAGCTGGAGACTAGATCCTCTATGGACCTGTGCAGGCACATTTGACAGTTGACAGTAAAATTGTTTGTGTATCCTTAAAAGATGCAAAATGGGGCGGAGGATAGGGCTCGCTTGGCTTAGTATACACCAGGCCAGGTTCAGCCCCACAATGCTGCCAAAAGAGAAACAAGGAAGGAGCGAGCTTCGCCGGGAGTGTAGCTCAGTGGCAGAGCCCTTGCCTCAAATGTCAGAGGTCTTGGGTTCAGAATGTGTGTTGCCTTTGTCTGTGTTGAGTGGTAGCTGGCTGGTAGCCCAGCGGCTGGACGGACCAGGGCTTTTCCTGAGTCACTGTGGATGCTAAGCTCAGAACCTTGCTGTGCTTCTGAGGAGCCATGGCCTTCCAGTGCCCTGTATGCCAACCACAGTGCCCTGCTCTTAGCCTTCAGCGTCCCAGCACGGGTTTCAGGGAGAACAGAGCTGGGGCCTTCACTCTACACAGAGCAGGCCTGCCTCGCCTGACATCCTCCTCCTCTGCCTCTCTTACCAGACTCCTGATCCAGGAAAGCAAACAGCATAGAGAAGGAAGGGCCGGGATAGGATCAAACCAGACCAAAGCTGATGACATGGAGGCAGCCATGGGTCAAGGGAGAACTGTGACCTTCACCCCAGGCTGGGACTCTGAATTACATCCCTTGGGATTCTTGCCTCTTGGTTGGTCACTGGCTGCAAGACCTTGCTCATGGTTGAGCTGGCCTGCGTTTCAGAATCTTACTACATGTACTTTATTTGCACATATATACACGTGGGGGACCAGTCATTGTTACGGCACGTGCGTAGACAAGAGATCACAGGGATTGACCTCAGCTCTTCAGGCTTGTTGCCAAGAACCATTCTTTACCCAGGCCCCTCTCCAGAGTTTTGTGTGCGTGGAGGGAGCAGAGCACGTTGTGGCTTGACCCAGACTCTCAGCAGCCGTTCTGCAGCCAGTCAGCTCCAGCTGAGGAGGACCCGCTGGGTGTGAGGCTCCCGAGATCTCTGGAAGGTGGCGTGGGGGAAGAGCTGACATCAGTCCCACTGGCAGTGCCAGCCGCAGTCTCCTGTGTGATTTCCAGAGAGCACTGGGCACTAAAGCCTGTTTAGCATCTGTGACCACTCTCTGTTCCCAGGGTGTTTTTCTTCTCTCCTGGCTCAGGCCTTAACAAACTGATTTCATATAAGCTTCACTGCACGTCTGTTACACATGTCATTTGCACGTAGATGAGAGCATGTTTAAAAAGAAAAAGTGGCTCTCCAGATGCCACACTGGAAGCATGCCTCCTGTTGCTCTCCAGCGTGCAGCATGTGGCTATTCGTTCTTAAATCCTTCCCAGTCCTCCGCATCTCGAGCAGGGAAGCTTTAGGCATGCTGTCTTCCCTCCCAATTTCTTCCTTTCTGGAGGAACTCAGAGGCCTAGTGTCCAGCTGCCATGGCCAGCACGTCAGACTCTGTAAGCTCTTAGGCCCTAGGTGGGCGACTGCCTCCGTGTGCCCCTGCCGCTGCCTTGGGTTTCCTCCTGTGTGGACGGTTTTCCCAACAGCAGCTTCCTGTATTAGTGAGGCCCACGGCCCCTGGTGGTTGTCAGGAGGCCAGAGTGTGAAGTGCTGTCAACAAAAGCAGACCCTGAGTCTAGAAATGTGGGAGAAGGCCCGCAGAGAGAGCCCTGGAAGACAGGGGTTGATGCTCAGGTGGAGACGGTCAGGAATCTCAACAGAGGGGCTGGGCAGGGTGCCTCCGGCTGTGAAGCACGTGTGTGTCGGTCTGAGGGCCTGGGCGCGAGATCCCTCCCTTGAAGCCATGTAAAGCGGTACCTGCCTGTGACCCCACGGCTAAGGAGGCTCACTGGCCAGCAGGCCTAGCTGCACCTGGGAGCTCAAGACCTTGTCCCGCAGATAAGGCGGAAGGAGATAGAGGAGACACTTGACATCAGCCTGTGGCTCCACACACATGTGTAAGACACACACACAAGAAAAAGGAGTCTAGCTGGGCGTGGTGGTGCACGCCTTTAATCCCAGCACTCGGGAGGCAGAGGTAGGCGGATCGCTATGAGTTCGAGGCCAGCCTGGACTACAAAGTGAGTCCAGGACGGCCAAGGCTACACAGAGAGACCCTGTCTCGAAAAACCAAAAAAAAAAAAACAAAAACAAAAAAAAAAAACCAAAAAAAAAAAAAGAAAGAAAGAAAAAGGAGTCTAAATAGAGTAAACTCAGAAGGGGAGAAGGGAAAAGCAGTGTCTACATGTGTGTCATATTCGCCACTTGAGCTTAGAGTGTTTCGTGTGTTGGGTCCAAGAATTAGTTCATCCTGGGGGCATGCATCTGTAATTCCAGTGCTCAGAAGACTGAGACAGGAGGATCACACAGTGAGAGCTTGTCTCACAAGTGATAAAAGTTTTCTGCCCTGACACATTAATTCCTGTGTCGTCATAACCAAGGGATTGGAGTGCGGTTTAAGACCTTGTTACTCATGATGTGTATGTGCACGTGTGTATATGTGTGTGTGTGTGCGCATGTGTGTGTCCATGCTTTCATGCACTCATGTACATGCATGTGTGTGTTACAATGTTGGAGAGATATGTGGTGTGTGTGCATGTGTAGGGTGTGTGTGTGTGAGAGAGATATGTGTGGACTATTTATGTGAAGGGACGCTGCTGTGTGTGCATGTGCAGGAGTGTGTCTTTGTAAGGTGTCTACATGTATGATATGTGTGTATGATGTCACTGTGTATTGTATGCTGGTATACATGTGTAGAGTGTGTGTGTATAGCGGGCACACGTGTGTGCATGTACACATGCAGGGGTGTGTGTATGCACGTCTGCGTCTAAGTGTTAAGGCACTGGTGAAGTGGGATGGATGCTCTGTGTGTCCCAGCCCCTTTCAGTGTTTAACATACATGGCCAACCCTGTGAGTAGGCGGCAGCACAGTCTCTGTGTGAGAAAACAGCCTCAGGGGGCGCTCAGTTAGCCTGTGTCAGCCTGGCAGCCACGGGAGGAGGAGCCCTGACTCAGACCCAATCCTGCTGGTACAGATGCTTGGCTTCCCGAGCTCTCTGTGGCATCATTTCTGTTCTGACAGAGCCTACTCTGGGTTAATGAGAAGCGTTACCTCTGTGTCCGACCACTGGCTGCACTTGGTCAGTGGGCCTGGCCCGCAGCAGTCAGGTTGCTCCACCCTCTGCATGCCTTTGTGATAGTCCTTGTCCAAACCCTTACTCTGCTGTCACTCATCGCCCCAACAGCAACTCAGAAAACCCAAGCTGTTGTCATTTAGAACAGATCCCTTTGGCCTTGAACTCAGGCAATCCTCCTGCCTCTGCCTTGAAAGTGCTAGGATTATAGGCCTGAGCCACTACAGCTGACTTAAGAATTATTTTTTTTCCAAAACAAGGTTTTTCTGTGTAGCCCTGGCTATGCTGAAACTTGCTCTGTAAACCAGGCTGGCCTCAAACTCAGGGATCTGCCTGTCTCTGCCTCACAAGTGCTGGGACTGAGGGTGTGCGCCACCATGCCTGACTTAAGACCTTTAAAAAAGAAAATTTTGGCTTTCTCATGTATCTTTGTCCTTGAGATAGATAAACAGTTGGATGGACCTATACAGTCCGCTCTGGCAGCTTTACCAAGTGAGCATGGCGGGCGGTGGGGGTCGGACGCCTCACAGAGAGCTGACGATCTCTGCATCGCTGGGTTAGAGTTTGCTGACAGTGCGGCCTGGTGCTGTTCATCTGTGACCTTTTGAGAAGGAAGCTTCTTGTTTACACAGAGGTTGAAACAGTGTCACTTCCCAGTGTGCTCACTTGTGGGCTCCCAGCAGTGGCTCTGGGAGAGGCCAGTTTGTCTCTTTACACACATACACACACACACACACACACACACACACACACACACACACACACCATGTCACTGCCATCTATCTCAAGTTAGGGTTGGCACTGGTGCTGTCAGTCCTGACTTGCGTTAATGCAGCCAGTTTGTTATTGCTCAATATCCGTTCTTGTTCTGTTTGGTGTAGAGGGCACTGTTGGTGTGCCTTGGCAAGGCTGTGACCGAGGCTGGAGCTTGGTAACCTGGCCAGCCTGACTCAGTCTTACTGCTTCGTTGTTGCTTTATAAAATGGACATCCCCGTAAAGATGGCAGGCTTCCAGAACAAGGCTTGCAGTGTTTACTGCGATGGCTGTTGTGCGTTGTTGGCTTGAAGAGAGACGTGTTAAATTGGCTTGTTTACATTTCCTACAGGCAGCATGTGACTCTGCAGTAAGCGTTGTCTCCTACAGGGGCACTCTGTACTATGCTCTGTGTGTGTGTGTGTGTGTGTGTGTGTGTGTGTGTGTGTATCTGTGTCTCTGTGTGCATGTGTGTCTGTGCATGTGTGTGTGTTGTGCATGATGTGTTTATAGCATATACACATATGTGTAAGTGCATCCGCACAGAGGTCAGAGGGAGATGTTGAATCAGGGTCTCACACTGAGCGTGGAGCTAAGCTGATGGTCAGCAAACCCAAGTGACCCTCATGTCTCTCCGCCCCCCCCCCCAACTCATACCCCACCTCGGGGCTAGGGCTGCAGTGTGCATGTGGCCATGTGAGCTTTCCGTTGGGGCTTTAGATCTGGCCTCAGGTCCTCGTGCCTGTAAAGCAGACACTTGTCCCCACTGAGCGAGCGCACCTTCTGAGCTCATGGTCCACATTTCTGGATGCAGCTGAGTCTAGGGAGGACCCTGCAGTCAAGCTGTGTCAGGTTGGAAGGAGCGAAGTGAGGCACAGCGGCACCCTTGGGTGGACACAGTGAGGTCCTTCTGGCTTCTAGTCATGAAGCTAGGCTATAATTCAACCTGTTTTTCTTTCAAACTTATGTTTTATTCTTGTTTTATTATTTATTTATTTTGGGGACTGAGGATCTAATCCAGGCCTTCTGCACACTAAGCAGACAATATACAACTCAGGGGGAAGACATCACACCTTCGCCCTGCTTAGTTTGTCTCCAGGTCAACCTGCTGCACTATGGATGTGATGGGGTCAAGGCTGTTGTAATTATATCCTAATTGTAGTTTCAGGATTATACAGTTCATGAGTGAAATAAATAAGGAAGTGTAGTTTCCTGTTTAATCGTAGTCTTTCCATTCCCACGGATCTGACTGAAAATGATTCTGAAAACTATTTTCCCTTCCCCGCTTTTCTGTTCTCTGATCTTATTCTGTATTTGTAGTCTGTTTCTCCTGAGCTGTGTATGTCATGTGCACTGGCCAAACAGTCTTGGTTTGCAGCTTCCTGAAGACAAACCCCCACTGTGACCTGCTCAGCTGTGACCTGCCCTTGGGGCATTCGCTAAGCCTTCCTCACTGAGACCCCTGTTTCCACAGTGGGTTCTCACACAGGCTGGAAAGCGCAGCAGAGGGAAAGGGCCCTCCCCAGCCGGGCCAGTGTGTGTGGCCGGTGTGAGGGGTGAGAATGAACGTTAGGCACACGGGGCCCCAAGTTAGTGCAGGGAGATGTCTCCAGGACTGGAAGTGTAGACGGGTGATGGCCTCCTCCCCCTGCACCAGAGCTGATGTCTCCAGGACTGGAAGTATAGACGGGAGATGGCCTCCTCCCCCTGCACCAGAGCTGATGTCTCCAGGACTGGAAGTGTAGACGGGAGATGGCCTCCTCCCCCTGCACCGGAGCTGATGTCTCCAGGACTGGAAGTGTAGACGGGAGATGGCCTCCTCCTCCTGCACCAGAGCTGATGTCTCCAGGACTGGAAGTGTAGACGGGAGATGGCCTCCCCCCCCCCCCCCGCCCCCGGAGCTGGAGGAGATTGGCATCCCGCGAGAGGGCAGCCGGCCCTGGCCTGGGCTCCCTTTGTAACACCTACACACTTGATGTCCTCACTGTTTTCTCAGCCAGGTCAGATGTTGTGATATCAGACACTCGTGTAGATGGGAGCTGAGGTATGTTATTGGCAGAGGTGACAGTGGCTGGCTAGGCACGGTGACAGTGCTTAGAGTCTCAACTGTCAGAAGTAACTGTTCCGAAGGAAGATGGGTCATAGCTCCCAAACTCCCCTGTGGCTGTGAGACAGAGGTGTAGGTGCTAGGGTTTTTTTTTTTTTAACTCTATTTGGGGTTCCTTACTGCCTCTACCTCCCTTCCAGTCCCCTCCCCCAACCCAAGGTAGGAGAGAAAGAAGGGTAGAAGGGACAGAGGATGTAGATCTTCCTCATGCTTGGTTCCGGCTGGTTAGGGTCATCGGATTCTTTGGGGAAACGCCAGTCTCATAGTCCAGGGACCGTATTGGCTGGAGTATACCTCCTGGCCATCCTGTTCTGTGCACGGGCGGACGAGCCCCCGCTGCCTGCCTTGTACAGCAGCAGCCCTTAGAATACCCCGGGGCCTTGGTGTGAACTTGGAAAGAGAAACCCACGTTGTCAGGAACAGCTGTTACAGTGACGGCAGTGTCTGCATGGGCGTCGGGCTCCGCGCCCCCCTCAGCCACTGGTCACAGAGAGCATCGAAGTGCTGTGTGTAGGACCAGCCCTCAACTCATCCGCCACCTGGCTTCTTTGCATGTTCTTCTGTGTGCTTGAAAATGGCCCCCATGAAACTTGCTGTTTCCTGGTCAGCGCCCACATTTGTTTCCTCTCTGCTTTCTCTGTTGGTGTGTTCCTACCCTCTTATTACAGCTTGTGACTTAAGTAGCCACCTCAATTCCTTTACTAGACTTCTCTCCATTTTAGAATATTAGACCCTTCCCAAATAATGAATTAAGATACTCCCCCCCCAACCCCCCCAACCCCCCCCCAACCCCCATTCCGGCCTTGAACTCTGTGTAGTCTAGGATTACTTTGAGTTTTGATCCTCTTGTCCCTGCCTCCTGAGTGTTGGGATGACAGACATGTGTCACTGTGTCTGCTCTGTGCCTTGCAGGGGATTGAATCCAGGGCTTTATGCATGCTGGGCAAACAATCTACCAGCTGAACTATGGCCCCAGCCTTTTAAGATGCTTCATTGGTTGATTGGTTGGTTGGTTGGGTTTTTGGTTTTGTTGTTGGTGGTGGTTTGGGGTTTTTGGTTTTTGGAAACAAGGTTTCTCTGTGTAGCCTTGACTGTCATGGACTCACTTTGTAGACCAGGCTGGCCTCGAACTCACAGTGATCCACCTGCCTCTGCCTCCAGAGTGCTGGGATTACAGGTGTGAGCCACCATGGCGGGCAAAAAACGATACTTCTCTACAATCTGTGATTTATCTATTTTTTCTTAAAGGTATAGTTGTATGAAATTTGAGAGTTCATGTAGACCACAGACTTCTGACGAAAAATATTCTCATCCTTACCCACCCACCCCGCCAGCCCCACTTGTTTTAGAAGTGGAAGCAATATCTTTGTTTAGAAGCAGAAAACTGTCATGGCCCCGAGGGCCCAGGGCCCAGGGCCCAGGGCTGGCAATCTCACCTGGGGCGGTAACACAGTACAGCACGGATTCGGCCAGCTGCTTGCTGTCAAGCACTGCAGGCTGGCATGCTGAAGACTGCAGAGGTGGATAAGACGCTCTTTGCCCTGGAGTTGTGGGCAGGAAGTGCCCTGTCTGGGCGACCAGCTGCCACCCTGCGAGGAGACTAAGCTGAGTCATGCGTGGGGAAGAGTGAGCGAGGTGGGCGTAGGGGTTCTCAGGTGAGGCACTGCAAAGTGTAGGCAGAAAACCAACACTCCTCTGTGTTGTGACAGAGTAACAGGCTGGGGCGCTGGCCCCGTGGGCAAAGTGCTTACAAGGCAGATATGAGGGCCTGGTGTCAGTCTCCCAGGAGCCACGTGGAAAGGCAGGTGTAGCAGTGCACCCCGTAATCCCGTGTGGGGAGGTAAAGGTGGGCACCCCGGGGGCTTGCTCGCCAGCCAGCCCAGTGACTTAGCCAGTGCCGGCTTCAGTGAGAGATCCTGCCCCGGGAAATGAGGTGGAAGGCTGGTGAGAGGGCTCGGAGGATAAAGGTCCTCAGGCCAGCTGGCCAGCCTGAGCCGGAGCCCTAGGTCCCCACGGTGGAAGGAAAGAACTAAAAGCCTGAAAATTATGTTGTGATCTCCACACACTCGCTTCCCACACATGTGCTTCCCACACACCAAATAAATAAGCGATTTTGCTTGTTTGTTTTTTAGAAGGTAGAAAATGATTTCGGAAAACACCCAACATTGGCCGCCTCCACACACTTGTGCAAATGCACATGTCCACACCCCAAAAAAGAAAAAGAAAGTGGAAATGGCGTTGGCCAGGCAGGCGACAGCGGTGTTGAGGGGGCCTGTGAATGGCTCTCAGAGAACCTGGAGTTTATTCTGTGTGCTCTCAGTACAGATGTGTACGTGCTAAATAGCCTGGGGGTGTGAGCTGACACACCGCTGCGTCAGGCAGCGTTATAAGGTGGTCGCTGGGAGCCTCCCAGCCTCGGTTGCACTGCCTCTGCTCACTCAGCACCATAAAAAAGAGGTTTTCCTGTTTGTTTTTAGTACCCGGGGCCCTGCACACACCAAGCAAGCACTCTAGCACCGAGCTATGTTCCCAGCTTCAGAAGCTGATACAAAGAAGGGTTCTGAGTCCTGCTTGCTTGGGGTACTGTTGCTCCCCATCTCAGTGAGTTACAGTGGGTGTCTCCTGCGTTCCCAGCACAATCCCTAGCTGGTAAAGATGCCAGAAGCTGCCGTCCCCCATGTATGAGTGAGCCCCACCCAGCACAGCATGCTGGGTAGCCAAGCTGAAGAAGCTGGGGTGATCGAGACCCCTCTCCTCCCTGAGCGAACACCCGGGGCTTCTGTGCACACAGCAGATTCCTCGTAGGGAGAAGATGTCTGTGCTGGTTGCAGCCAGAGTCCCTTCATCTCTGTGGGACCTCTGCCCTCCTGGGATAGAGGTGCACACAGCCCTTGTCTGGCTGGGGTGCCACGGAGCCACCAAGAGGCTGTCTGCCTCCTTCCCAGCATCTGCAGGGCCTTCTCAGCCACTCAGGGCCCCAAAAAGCCTCTGGAGGCCCCACGCATGTCCTTCTGACCCCTCTGTCCGCCTCACAGCCCCACACTGTGCTCTGGCCTCCACAGATTTGCTTTTCTCTGTAAACGGCATGCTGGCCTCTCGCTTGGTTTTTTTCTTGTCTCACAGGCCCTGTAAGCGGCATGCTGCCCTCTCACTCAGTTTTTTTCTTGTCTCACAGGCTCTGCAGAGTAACCTGAAGTACTCCCTGCTGCCACGGAGGCTCATCATCAGCAAGAGGCTAGCTCAGTGCCTGCATCCCGCCCTGCCCAGTGGTGTGCACCTGAAGGCCCTAGAAACCTACGAGATCATCTTTAAGATCGTGGGGACCAAATGGCTGGCCAAGGACTTGTTCCTGTACAGGTACAGGTGCTTCCTGCTCTAGCACACTCTTCACTGGGGCTGGCCACGTCTGTGTCTCAGTTCACAGCTGGAAGTGACAAGCGAGGGGCCAGCTAGGCTTGTCGCTGCTCGGTAGAGCGCCCTAGCATGCAGAGCCGCTGGGCTCCATCCATCCCAGCACTGAGAAGCCAGATGTGTTAGTGCATGCTCGCAAGTGCAGCAGGAGTACAGTGAAGGCAGGAACAGCAGAAGCTCCGGTCAGTCTTAGCTACATGGAATTCTACAGGAAAAAAATGTTTATAGGAAAGTGACAAGCCAGATATGCATGGGGAGAAAAACACACAGCCACCAGGCCACCTCCAGGAGGTAGGTCACCTTCACACAGCCACCAGGCCACCACCAGGAGGTAGGTCACCTTCACACAGCCACCAGGCCATCACCAGGAGATAGGTCACCTTCACACAGCCACCAGGCCACCACCAGGAGGTAGGTCACCTTCACACAGCCACCAGGCCATCACCAGGAGGTAGGTCACCTTCACACAGCCACCAGGCCATCACCAGGAGGTAGGTCACCTTCCCACAGCCACCAGGCCACCACCTGGAGGTAGGTCACCTTCACCAGCCACCAGGCCATCACCAGGATAGGTCACCTTCACACAGCCACTAGGCCATCACCAGGATAGGTCACCTTCAAAAACACCTGCATCCCGGCTCCATGCGTGAGCATAAGAGACCTTAGTCGACTGCTTTTTACTTTATGGTGTCATGTGACCAAACATGGATCTACCACCGGTTAAATGGTCTTATTGCTCTTTAAAATTCCCATCTGGGACAAGGGCAGACACTGGGTTTCATCTCCAACACATAATGTTCCAAAGATGAACCCCAAACCTCCCGTGGACTAGCTGGTCCTGTGGAGGCTGTGGGCAGGCTGGCAGTGTGGAGGCTGTGGGCAGGCTGGTCCTGTGGAGGCTGTGGGCAGGCTGGTCCTGTGGAGGCTGTGGGCAAGCTGGTCCTGTGGAGGCTGTGGCCAGGCTGGAAGTGTGGAAGCTGTGGCCAGGCGTCTCACCCGCCCCTCCTGTCTCTCAAAGCTGCGGCTTGTTTCCCCTGCTGGCCTACGCTGCCGTTTCCGTTCGGCCTGTGCTGCTCAGCCTGTACGAGAAGTACCTCCTCCCACTGCAGAAGCTGCTCCTGCCCAGCCTGCAGGCCTTCCTGGTGGGCCTGCTGCCCGGCCTGGAAGAGGGCTCCGAGATCTACGACAGGTCAGTGGACGTCGTTCTGGGGTGCAGCCTGTACATGTCCAGGTCTGGGGTCTCCTGCTTCATTGTAAGAAATACATACACACACAGACACACCACATACATCTACACATACACATGCACACATCCACATGCACGTGCACACACACACATAGACACACACACAGACACACCACATACATCTACACACACATGCACACATATCCACACACACGTGTGCACGCACACACACACACACACACACACACATACACACAGCAGGGCTGGAAGGTGTGGAGGAGGGGAGCTGGTCCAAATCTCTCTGTGCTTAACAGAGTCCCCACGATCCCAAGAATGTCACCGTGGCACTTACCTGAGGGGAAGTCAAGGGCTAGAGAGATTATACTAGGCCCTGACCTTGAGAAGAGGCAGGGCACCTAGTCTGTCCTGTCCCCAGAGTGGTCCACAGTGTCACAGTCTGCGGAGGATGCACATCCATGCCTTCTCTGGTGGAGGCAGGGAATATGATCAGGGTTCTAGTCCCACCACAGGGAGCAGCAAAGCGGAGGTCCGACCCATGTGGTTCAGGTTCCAGAACCAGGCTTTCAGCTTCTGAACAGTAAGGCAAAGCGAGGCTCCTTAACAGGCAGCACTTAGAGGAGCCAGTTGGCTGCAAAGCAGGGTTCCCTCTTCTCCTTTTCTTCCTTTTTATTGACACAGGGATTTGTGTGTGTGTGTGTGTGTGTGTGTGTGTGTGTGTGTGTGTGTATTTTGACACCAGTTGAGCTACTGAGAGGGGAGGGGCTTCTCTGTGCCACCCTGGCTGTCCTGGACTCATTTTGTAGACCAGGCTGGCCTCAAACTCACAGAGATACGCCTGCCTCTGCCTCAGTGCTGGGATTACAGGCGTGTGCCACCATGCCCGACCCAACACAGGGATCTTGCTACGTCATGTAGCCCAACTGGTGTCACAGTAACTGCAATCCACAGCCTCAAGCTCTGCCTCCCAAGTGCTAGGGTCCCAGGCATGTGCCCCCACCTGCGGCCAGAGCAGGGCTCTTCACAGCCCTCAGCAGCAGGCGTGTGGCTGTGCAGACCATTGCTCGTGCGCAGAGCCCTTCTAAAGTTAACTTAATTTTTTATTTTAGGAATTACAGAGAATTCCTGTCCATGTTGACTACTCTGAGAGATGTTGCTGGATTAGTCACTGGTGACAGGGCCCATTTTGTGACCAGTCCGTGGTGACTGCTGACTGCTTGTACACACCCCTGTGTGCTGGCCCCACGCTCTCCTTGCCTCTCCTGTTCCAGGCCTTGGCCACATCACCCTCGCACGCATTGGGCACTGCTTGGGCTCTGTGGAATGAACAATTCAGCCCCAGATACTGGGGGTGTCCCCTAAGCTCAGAGTAGCCTGGAGTGTTGTGGCCAGAGCTGCATTTGCATCTATACTGGGATTGGACAAATCTGTACAGAAGTTTGCATGTGGCCCCGCTGGAGGCTAGGCTTAGCTCGGTCCTCGGTTTCCCAACATTACTGTCACTTCTGTGGAGGAAGAATCTGGCCTGGTCACATGGTGGCCAGCACGTGGTGAGATTTGGGAGTATGTGGACTGAGTAGTCATGACACAGGATGACTTCCTGCAAGTCTGGTTGTGATAACAGATGTGTGTGTGTGTGTGTGTGTGTGTGTGTGTGTGTGTGTGTGTGTGTTTGTCCACAAGTGTCTGTAATATGAGTTATTTCAGCTTTTACATTCTTTGAGAGATTAACACATTGGTTAGTTCCCCAAAGGTCTTTTGCTGCCTTTCAAATCTGTGTTACTCACACTAGAAACATGTTAAAAGTTGGAGTGGCTTTTGTTTGCTCTGTTAGTTGATAAATGAGAGTTTGTTTGAACAGTTGTTAATGTTGTTTAATGTTAGTGGTTTTTTCCCCTCAACATTGTGATTTCTTGACATTGAACCGAGAACTGGGTAGCTGCGTGAATCATTGAATGGACTTAGCCGTCACTGGAAGCCAAGCCAGTGTCTGCCGCACCCGGAAGTGGTGGTCAGCTTTTGATGCTGCTCAGGGCTCTTATCACCCCTGGGTGTGTGTGGTGTACAGGCACAGTGAGTGAGCTGGCCCTACATGATGGTTTTGTGCTATTTCTGTTTTAGTCTGAGAAAGTCTAAGAACTAGGCCCCTAGGCTTTAGGAACAGAGCAGAATGCCCCAGCCAGTAATTCTCATGCACAG
The DNA here is from genome assembly GCF_964271855.1 of Acomys minous. NCBI lineage: Eukaryota > Metazoa > Chordata > Mammalia > Rodentia > Muridae > Acomys > Acomys minous. The sequence goes on along the minus strand of NC_140492.1, from coordinate 4,802,317 downwards.
ATAGGAAGAAGATGCCAGGGTCACAGTGTCCATGCTGGAGATGCTCTGAAGGGCTGGGCTAGGGTCACAGTGTCCATGCAGGAGATGCTGTGAAGGGCTGGGCTAGGGTCACAGTGTCCATGCAGGAGATCCCGTGAAGGGCTGGGCTAGGGTCACAGTGTCCATGCAGGAGATGCTGTGAAGGGCTGGGCTAGGGTCACAGTGTCCATGCAGGAGATGCTGTGAAGGGCTGGGCTAGGGTCACAGTGTCCATGCAGGAGATGCTGTGAAGGGCTGGGCTAGGGTCACAGTGTCCATGCAGGAGATGCTGTGAAGGGCTGGGCTAGGGTCACAGTGTCCATGCAGGAGATGCTGTGAAGGGCTGGGCTAGGGTCACAGTGTCCATGCTGGAGATGCTGTGAAGGGCTGGGCTAGGGTCACAGTGTCCATGCAGGAGATGCTGTGAAGGGCTGGGCTAGGGTCACAGTGTCCATGCAGGAGATGCTGTGAAGGGCTGGGCTAGGGTCACAGTGTCCATGCTGGAGATGCTGTGAAGGGCTGGGCTAGGGTCACAGTGTCCATGCTGGAGATGCTGTGAAGGGCTGGGCTAGGGTCACAGTGTCCATGCTGGAGATGCTGTGAAGGGCTGGGCTAGGGTCACAGTGTCCATGCAGGAGATGCTGTGAAGGGCTGGGCTAGGGTCACAGTGTCCATGCAGGAGATGCTGTGAAGGGCTGGGCTAGGGTCACAGTGTCCATGCTGGAGATGCTGTGAAGGGCTGGGCTAGGGTCACAGTGTCCATGCTGGAGATGCTCTGAAGGGCTGGGCTAGGGTCACAGTGTCCATGCAGGAGATGCTGTGAAGGGCTGGGCTAGGGTCACAGTGTCCATGCAGGAGATGCTGTGTAGGGCTGGCCTAGGCCCAGCTGTGAAGATGAGCTAACACAGTACTTTGATGTATGTGGGGACTGTTCCCTGTTTGGGGCTCTCAGGGAACACAAACAGGACTCTGGGCCAATGTGGACAGTGTCCTCATACTGGCCTTATAATCTTTTGAGACTTACTTCCTGTTCCTGTCCCAGAGTCCATTGGAAGGTGCCCATAGCTGTACATCTGTGCCTTGATATACTAAGAGATCAAGATTAGGAGGAGAAAATGCTCACCCAGCGCCTTCCCCAGAGTAGAGGGAGGCGAGTGCCTTGATGGCTGTAGGACTGCAGAAACGTGAGGCCAGGTGTAGTGACACACGCCTGTGATCCCAGCACCGGAGGGTCTGAGGCAGGACCAGTCAGTCGCGGCTGTTTATAGTGACATTCTCCTCAGAAGTCCACAGGGAGGAAAAGGAAAAGGGTAGGAGACCTGACTTACTAGAAATGACCATTTAAATCTGTGCTCCTGAGTACACACAGCCATTCCCAATATTTGGGAGGTAGAGACAGAAGGCTCACCCTGAGTTTGAAGATAGCCCCGACTACTACATAGTGAGACCCTGTCTCCACAGCAGCAGCACAATCAGTGGCCCTTCACCTGCAGAGTGGTACCACTTTCCCTCCAGGGCAAGCTCAGCAGGACCTGGCACTGTCCCTGGCTGAGGAGGTTGGGGTGGGTTGGCTGCTGCTGTGTAAATGGTACAGGCCTACAGTGCCGCAGGCATCCTGAGTTTACAAGCTGCTCCCAGGACAAAGCGCCAGCCCCGCATCAGCAGTGTGAGGTTGAGAAACCAGATTCTTCTGTTTCGGAGGCTGGGCTTCCATCCCCGGGCTCCTGTGACCGGCTGGCCGGCCTCCGTGTCCCAGTAGCTGGGACTGCAGGGTTGTTCTACACTTAGAAATGCTAATCTGAATACCTCATGGTAGTTATGCATATTTGTGTTGCCTGTTCCATGTCACAGGGTCACACTAAGCTATTCAGCCTTGTTACAACTCGGCCTCCTGTCTGTCCATTTAGGCAAATAGTGGCAGAGCCAGGGTTGTGAGAAGCTTGGGGCCTGTGCGGCCATCTGTAGGCAGGCCACTCACTTGCTCCACATTCTGTGAATGCCAGTGTCACTTGATGGAGCTTGTGTGAAGGGACAGAGTGGCAGCAGCCAGGGAGAATGAGTATGGAGGGTTGTGGAGGTGATGGCTGCTGTCAGGTGATTTTGAATGAAAAGTTTAGGGTTCTGCGTGTGTGTGATAGCTCATGCCTTTAACCCCCGCACTCAGGAGGCAAAGAAGGTAGATGTCTCAGTTCGAGGCCAGCCTGGTCTACAGAGTGAATTCCAGAACAGCCAAGGCTACACAGAAAAACCCTGTCCCCAAAACTGAAAACAAACAACAACAAAAAAAGTGAGTTTCATAGATTTCGATGGTGGAGCCTTTCGTGGGCTGAAGCTATGAAGCCGCCAGCATCCTGCGGCTTAGACTTTGGGGATGGTGTGTTGTGACCAGAAGGACACAGGGACAGTATGGAGCGTGTGCGTGTGTGTCTGGTGCTCACACTGTTTTTTTTTTTTTTCTAGGTCAGGGGCAGGGGATTCTCAAAGCAATCCTCTGGTAAGGGGTCTCTCCCTTACGTGGGAGCCTCACTTCCAGTACAGAGGCTGCCTTGAGGGACTGTGCCCCAGGCACACAGCAACTCCTGAGCATATAACTCAGCTGCAGGGTGCTGCTTCCGCCTGGCCCTACGGCTCTTGCTGTGTTTTCAGAGCTGAGCAAAGCCAAGCTTTGTTTGTATGGTCTGCTTTTAATAGAAGATCAATCAATGCCTTCAGCCACAGAATTGTTCTGTGTACTTTCCCCAGACCCTTGGCTTGGCTTGCACCTTCTCATCCTTGCTTTTCTAAGATCCGATGTATTGTTTCCTACAAATATTTTATGAGGCAATAAGGTTTCATTTAAAACTCTTATTAATTTTTTGTCAGTTTCATATATTTACATAATGAATTTTTATCTTTCTTGTGCTCGCTGACCGTCTCAGCCCCTTCCCAACAAGACCCCTCCTACTCTTATGTCTTTGTTGTTTGCCACCCATGGAGTTTAGACAGGGCTTCCTGAAGAGCAGAGCAACGCCATTGCAGAAAGTGGCCCCCAGCAGCTAAGTGCGCATAGCCCCTCAGGGAGGGGGGCCTCATCAGCAAAAGCTCTGTCTTGACCATGTAACCCCAGGTGCTGTGAGCTTATGAGTTCACAGCCCTTGTCACCTAAGAAGCTGCTGTCCCAGCACTGCTCCCAGCCTCAGGCTCCTACAGTGTTTCTCCACCCGGAGCCTCAGGGGAGGAGGGTGACACAGGGGCTCTGTGTGGGCAGAGCACTCCACAGTCATTGAGTCGCGGCATTTTGCTCAGCTGTGAGTCTCTATATTAATCACCCAGACTCATTCTTAGGGTTGTTGTTTTGTTTTGTTTTTTGAGACAGGGTTTCTCTGTGAAGTCCTTGCTGTCCTGGACTCACTTTGTAGACCAGGCTGACCTTGAACTCACAGTGATCCTCCTGCTTCTGCCTCCCTGAGTGCTGGGATTAAAGGTGTGCACCACCACACCTGGCAGTTTTTAATATATAAATGTAGTATATATTTGGAGCAAATATTTTCCTTTCCTTTTATTTATTTGTTTCTGAAATCATAAAGCAAACTGAAGGTGGCTGGTGTGGGGCGGTCTTCACGTGGCAGGTCTTGCTGGTACCAACTGTGTGTCACACTCACCTGGCCTGGGGCATGAAGGAACTGGGGCACGTGGGGTATCCAGTGCACTGGCCTGTGTGCCCACTCTGTTGCCCTGTACTGAGTTTTTACGCAGGCATTCCCGTTCCCCGTGCACCACCATCCCATCCCCATGGGGCAGACTCTTGGCTCTGCCCCGTGCGGCGTGTAGATCCTGCTGAGGGCAGGCCTGTCCCAGGTCCCACAGCTGAGATCTGAACACAGAAGGGCTGAGCTGAGAGACTCTGTGAGCTGCTCTTCACTCAGAGCTGCCCCCCCCCCCACCTTCTTGCCTCCCAGCTTCTTAAATGGAGTCGTGCAGATGATGAGCCAGCTCAGTTGTGAGGTAACCTCTCCTGGGTCAGCAGCCTGAGGGCGGTCTTCAGTGCTAGCACCGCAGAGCAGAGCCTTGTTCTAGCACCTGTGGAAAAACAGGCCTGATGCACTGACAGTGGCACTTGTCACGGGCTGTGGACTCAGCGTTATGGGGAGATTAAGTGGTGATAAAAGGTGTTCCAGGCCTGATGGCTGACACCTGTGGTCCCAGCACTCTGGTGGCCGAGGCAGGAAGCTGGCTGGGATACTAGAGACACCCCATCTAAAAAATAGAGGGGGCTGGCAAGTGGCCAACAGTTAGGGTAGGCCTCATGACCTGGGTCTGATACCCTGGACCCACATGAGGAAGGAAAGAGCAACTTGTTCAAGTTGTCCTCTGACCTCCCTGTGCTTGCTATACATGTGTGTACACATACATACTGAACACACAAGCACACACACTACACATGTGTACACACATGTGTGCATGCTCACACACACACACACACACACACACACACACACACACATGAACTAATTTTGTGGGGTTGTAGGGATGGCTCAGCAGTTAAAAGCAGTACCTGCTTTAAGAGGCCTAGAGATCTCTTCTCGGCCTTTTGGCTAAGATCAAGTGTAAGAGGCCTGGAGTCTGGTTCCCACTTTTGTGTTGGGTGGCTTACAACCTCCTGTAACTCTGTCTCCAGGGCATGCAGGACCCCCCCACACGGTACCCTCCACAGGCACATATACATACAAACATCACAGACATGTAACATAATTTAAAATAAATCTATTAAAAATGTAATAAAGGGGACAATGGCTCAGCAGGTAAAGGCACTTGTCACCAAGCTTAGCAGCCTGAATCCCATCCTCAGAGACGTTCTGTGTGCCACACGTGTGACTGGTCACAGGTTGCATGTAGGGTAGGATTCCGCACCTTTGGGTGACACACTTGTGTTAGCAAATCTGGATTGAGCATGACAGCTGCTGGGTGGGAAAGTACAGCAATTTAGAGGTGACAGCGGTTTGGAGTGGCTGGAAGATGGGGTTTCCTGGCCAGGGTGAACCCATGAGTGTCATGCTCTTCGGGGTGGGGGGGCAGGACCTCATGGGGGGGCTCATCCAGTGCCGAAGGTGGGGGGATCCCTGAAACCTTGCCACCTTTCGCCCACAGGACCGATGCCCTGCTCCTGAAACTGTCTCTGGTCGTGGGCCGGGAGGTGTTCTATGCTGCCCTGTGGGGGAGCGTTCTGACGAGCCCCTCCATCCGCCTCCCAGCCTCCTTGTTTGTGGTGACCCATATGAGCAGGGACGCACCGGTCAAGGAGCAGAAGTACATGCTGGGTACAGATTACCAGCTCACGGTAGGTGCCGCGCTCCCCCAGGGATGTGGGCGTGGCTTCTCCGTCCTGTGGAAGAGCAGCTACACACTCTGTGCACTGAGCCAGCTCTCCTGCCCTGGCAGCATGGCTCCTCAGTGGCCCATGGCTGTGCGCACAGGTGCTCAGAAGCCTCCTACCCCCTCCCCCTCCTTCCCCCCCCCCCCCCCCCCCGACCCTTAGCAGTCTTTCCTGTTCTGGTGCTCTTTGGCTGCCCTCACACCCTAATGTCAGGGTTGCCCGCTTCCTAATCCGGGCCCTTCGGGGTAACCTGCCTTCCCCGGCAGCTACAGCCCTTCTCTTGACTGTGGTAATGGCAGCATCCCAGGCTTTACCTTCGCCACCCGTGACCCTGTGCCCGGTGGCATGCCATCTGTCGCCACCTGGTAGCGAGCCCACACTTGGGATCAGTGTTTCCAGATTAAATTAGTGGGTTACAACGTCTGGAGCAGGGATTGCTTCTGAGGACTGCGTGACAGAATTGCAAAGCCCCTCTGGCTGTGATGGGATGTAGGATGTCCCTTGTCCCCACCCCGTGGGTGTGGGCTGTTTGTTCCCCCTTTCCACCGCCCTGTAAGTCTCCCTCAGCCCAGCCGTCCTCCCGATGGCTACCTCCACCACACTCTGACCTGTTCTTTACCAGCTGCTAAGAGATTGCTTTTGTAAAGCATGGCTTTGCTCACACCTGCCTTGTGCTTGCGTGACATGTAACTCACACAGTCCCAGTTCAGGGCCTTCCTAGTGCCGGCTCCCAGCCGATCACGCACCTGTTTTTTCCTCAGACTCAGCACCACTTTCCATAACCTAATACTTTCCCACAAGCCTTTGTCTGTGGCTTTCGGCCTTGATGCACCTGTACCCTCCTGTCTGTGCTGAGAGGACCTCAGTAGGTACAGCCTGGCCGTGGGATCTGCTGGACCCTGTGTCTCCCTTTAGTTTTATGTGAGGTCCCTGTTGGATCCTGTGTGAGATCACAGAGTTTAAGATCTTGAACTGGCCATGTAGTCTGTCCCCTCAGCTCTCAGGTGAAGCGGTGAGGTTTCCAGCTGTAATCATCTTCCTGTCATGTAGCCCCATGGTCCCTAGAGCTTGAAGCACTGTGCCTGTTCCCAGCCTCCTGTGTTAGCTGATGCCGTGTCACTCCCAGCCTAAGTTACCTGACTTCTGTGGCATCACAGCGAGACGCAGAGGGTGTCGGGATCTTTGGAACAAGCACTCGATTTGTCGTTGCAGGTGAAATCCCTGTGTGCAGCACTAGTGGACGCCAACGTTCTGGTGCAAAGGAACAATCTAGAAATCATTCTGTTTTTCTTCCCATTTTATACCTGTCTGGTGAGTCATGTCGGCCCTTCTGGACGCTTCCCATTCCTTGACAGGTGAAGAGCAGGTGCTGTATCCACTGCACTGTATTCACGGAGCCTGCTCAGCCCCAGCAGTCGTTGGTAAACAAAAGTCTCTTTGTGCCAGATAGGGCACCAACGAAAGACCAATGCTACCTAGACCCAGCTTAGTGAGGTGACAGCTTTATTCGGGTCACTAACAGGACTGTTGGTGACTCATTGCGGAGACGCAGGAACTCCCCTGGGCCCCCTGTGAGATCCATGGGAGAGAGTCTCTCCTCCCCAGCAGCTACCCTGCTTACACAGCACAGGAGGGGACCTTGGGAATCTGATAATGTCCCGGAAGTTCCCCTAGCCCCCTGCACCCCAGCCCATCCCTCCAGGATAGAGCGTATCAGTTCTGAGCACCTAGCCCAGCACGCAGGCCTTGACCAACTCCTTTGGTGAGCTCCGTGGGGACAGCCGTCCTCTTGGCAGCTACCTTTTAGGGACAGATGATTGATTAGAGAAGTCGGAAGCCGACTCAGCATTCCATGAGGTAATGGTTTCTCTGTCCTTCTAACAGGATCCTGAGGAGAGTGCCATCTCCCTGCCCAGGCGTGACATTGTACACCTTCTTTCAGCTGCCACCCAGACCCTACTGAGAAGGGACATGTCCCTCAATAGAAGACTGTATGCCTGGTTACTAGGTACTGAACAGCATGTGAGCCTGAGCCTCAGTGCCTGAGCTGTAGTGAGAATTATGTAATGTTGGTTTCTTTAAAAAAACAAAAACAAGGGAGGGAGGGAGGAGTGGGAGGATACAAGGGAGGGGATAATCATTGAGATGTAATATGAATAAATTAATAAAATAAAATTAAAGTAAAAAAAACAAAAACAAGAAATGCAGAGATACTATAAGAATGTTCCCGTTTTAACCCAGGTGCGGGGACCATGGGGCGGCTTTGCAGCAGCTGACTAGGATTTGCCTCGTGCTCCAGCAGAGGTGTGGTTTTGCCAACTGCAGATAGTTTCTGCAACTGGGTGACATTTGAAACCCTGGGGACTTTTCAGAGGGCATGTAAATGCTAGGGCCCCATAGGTGGTGTGGGTGTTGTTAGTTGTTGGGGGGGGTTGTTGGTTGCTGGTGGCCATGGTTTGTGCAAAGAAGAAACAAGGAGAGATTAGATACCCCGACAGTGAAGCTCAAACTCGCCCCAGGGAGCCCAGTGCACTGATCAGCAGGAGGCAGACGGTCTAACCCCAACACCACCCGCTTCCCGACCCCTGACTTTATTCAGGGAGCTCTTTCCTTTTCATCCTTTTTTTCTCTCTTGCCTAGTGTTAGGGGGTTGAAAGGGTGGAAGAGAGAGGGGCCCACAAAGTAGCAGACTCGGGCTACACTCAGCGATACTGTTTCTGAGTCGTGGATTTCAGAAAGACATGGATGACTAATCGCCTGTCAGTGGAAAGTGGATCCCAGCAGGAGCCGGGGTTATCTGCAGCTTTTTCTTTTTTTCCTTTTAAAAAAGAGGAGTAAGTGGAGAGGTTTTAAAATTCCAGCTGAGTTCCATTTTAAGAGCTGGAAATACCAGAATGTGGTAGTGGTACTAAGTGGTATTTAGTGAGAAGGCATTGTAGAGCCAGGTTTGATAGAGCACTTGTATTAACGAAGGGAGGGGGCGCTGAGGCAGGAGAGGGGCTGAAGCTAGGCAAGTTTGCTACCACAGACCCCCCAGCCCCCCCCCACAGCTCTTCTTAACCACTGAGGCATGTGTCTACAGCCCCCTTGTAAGAAAAGGATGATTTTGTGAGGCACTCATCTGTTAGAACATGGCATTCTAGTGAGCTGGCGGCGCACACCTTTAATCCCTACATTCAGGAGGAAGAGGCAGGCAGATCTCTGAGTTTGAGGCCAGCCTGGTTTACAGAGTGAGTTCAAGGACAGCCAGGGCTACACAATCAAACCCTGTCAAAAAAAGGAGGAGGAGGAAGGGAAAGGAGGAAGAGGAGGGCGTGCCGACAGGCAGCAGGTAGTCTGCCTAATTTCAGGCTGTGCTGGCTGAGTAAGCCATGATCTTTCTGATCCTTATAAGCATGCTGCAGAAGATGGGCAGGCTAGGCTGATGTCCACTGGGCGGTGCGTGATGGGCAGGCTAAGCTGATGTCCACTGGGCGGTGAGTGATGGGCAGGCTAGGCTGATGTCCACTGTGTGGTGCGTGACGGGCAGGCTAAGCTGATGTCCGCTGGGCAGTGCATGATGGGCAAGCTAAGCTGATGTCCACTGGGCAGAGGTTCTGCCTGCCTTGTCCTCAGCTAGGACAGCACTGTCAGATGCGGGGCTCAGCTGTAGGACACCTGCCTAACACGTGCACCCCGTGGGAAGGGAAAATGACTGGATCTGCTCGGCGTTTCTGTCGAAGGAATTGTATTTACTAAAATACGGCGGCCTGAGGATCTTGCAGATATCCCTGTAAACACACGCTCTCTTTACCGCCTGTGGTGTTTGTTCTTTTGTAGGGTCAGACATTAAAGGGCATACCATTGTGCCAGAGTCGGACATCTCACGTGCTTATGAAGACCAGTCCTCATACTTTTTTGATAAGTACTCCAAGGATCTTTTGGTTGAGGTAAGAACATTTCTGAAAATAGAAATCTAACAACGATCAGGACGCATCCCATGACAGTCTTTTTCTTTTTCATTCTTTCTGTTTTTTGGTTTGGTTTGGGTTTTTGTTCTTTGTGTTTTTTTTAAGTCAAGGTCTCACGTTTCTCACATTAGCCTCAGAATCCCTGCATAGCCTAGGATGGCGGAGAACTTCCAGTCCTCCTGTTTTTATCACCAAGGGGCTGAGAACACAGGTGTGCACCATTTTGTCTGTCCTATGGTGCTGAGCATGGAACCCAGGGCCTCGTGCGTGCTAGGCCGGCACTCGAGCACTGAGCCCAGCCCTGGCTCCTTATGTAGTTCTTCAGTGCGTTTCCTTGTGAGCTTTCAGGGTAGACACGGTGTGGTCCTGGGGCTGGCTTCTCAGCGAAGACAACCAGCAGTGCCAGACGCTGCCTTTTACAGTCTACCCCTGGCCCTGCCGCAGACCCTGTCCTAATGTGTGCTTTGTGGACACACACAGGCCCTGGCTGAGATACTGCACCAGAAGTTCTCAGAAGCTGACGCAGAGGAGCGACATCATGCATATCTGAAGCCTTTCCGCATCCTCGTCAGTCTCCTGGACAAGCCGGAGATAGGTAACATGGGAACAGCCACTGCCGCCGGCACACGTGTGGGTCACATGTTTTCCGAGGGTTTAGCACAGATGCAGTCAGCAGATGAACACTTGGAAATCTCGAAAGCGAACGGCTCGGTTTTCTGGCTTTGGGCTGTAGGTTAAGAAGTTCTTTCAGGGAGCTGGAGAGATGGCTGAGCGGTTAAGAGCACTAACTGCTCTTCAAAAGGATCCAGGTTCAATACCCAGCACCCACATGGCAGCACACAACTGTCTGTAACTCCAAAATCTGACACCCTCATGCAGACATACATGCAGGCATAACACCAATGCACATAAAATAAAAATAAATAAGTTTTTAAAAAAAGTTCTTTCAGGCGCCCACACTTTCTGCTGTCTGACCCTGTTCACTCCAGTATCATGACTGCTAGTGAGCCTTACTTTATAACTGTGACAGGACCTCACATGGGAGTGAGCTGCTCCTCTGTAAAATGAGAGCATTTTACCATAAAATGAAAAAGGTTCAGTTAGACTCTGCTTCTTAGATACTGTGACCCCTGACCCCTCTTACACACACCGTGACCCCCAACCCCTCTTACACACACTGTGACCCCTGACCCCTTTTACATACACTGTGACCCCTGACCCCTCTTACACACACCATGACCCCTGACTCCTCTTACATACACTGTGACCCCTGACCCCTCTTACATACATGCTGTGACCCCTGACCTCTCTTACACACACATTGTCTTGGAAAAAAAAACACAAAAAAAGCAAAATCAACAACAAAAAAGAGGCCATTGGTTCCTTGTCAAGATGGGAGGGACACCCCCGGTTCTGGGATGCTCTTGTGTGTGTGTTTGTGCTTTGGGTCTTTTGAGGCCGTCTGTCTGTGCCCTTCAGGCAGGCCTGGAAATGGCTGTGTAGCCAGATGGCCCTGGTCCATCAGCTCCCGCCTCTGCCTCCGAAGTCCTGGGGTTCTAGGCATGCCGCCGCACTCTAGCTTCCTAAAAAGGATTACATGTATTATGTACTGTGCATGCATGTGCGTTCCCACGTGTGCTGTGCATACCACAGGTTACATGCTGAGGGCACAGGACAGCTTTCAGGAGTAAGCGCTCCACCATCCGGGGCCTGGGGTTTGCTCAGGTTGTTAGGTGGAAGATGTCTTTGAACACTGAGCCGACTCTCCAGGCCCTGCCTGCAGATTTGCCCAGCAGTTATTCAGTTCCAGGTGACTTGCATGCATCATGTGTTTCTGCGCCTCCAGCATGGCGGTGGAGCCTCTTGTGACCCCCACTTCACAGAGGGAGGCCACCTCCACCCCCACCCCTGTGTCCAAGCCTTCCCTTCCAGGAAGCGCTGCTGCGGGAGAGTGCTGAGCACGGCTGCCCTGAGATGCGGGCCCTGTAGCAGATAAGATGTTGCTGAGGCGTGCAGCCCCTGTTGCTCTAACCAGCCCACAGTGTGAGCCTCTCTTCCTAAATGTACCTTGCTGGCCTCGGGTTCTCTTTCCCTCCCCCCACCCCCCCCACCTCCAGCCACCAACAATGCCTCAAAGTAGATTTCTCTGTACATGGAAGGAACTCCATCTCCAAGAAGTCAGCCTCAGCCTAAGAAGTGAGTCACTGGTGTTAGCGCTGCCAGGAGCTTGCTGTGTGCCTTGGGGAGGTATTCAAAGGGCCCGGTGTGCTCTGTGTCACAGCTGTCCTGTGGAGAACCAAGAACAGCGCCATTAGCTGCGCCACGGTCATACTTTCCAGAAGAGGGAGGGCATTTTTCTTCATGCAGAATGGTTGTTGAGTTTGCTCTCCGATGGCTTAGTTGTCTGAGGGACATACCCTCGGGTGCGCATAGGTAGGCAGGACTTGACTACACAGAAGTGGAGCACAGTGCTCGCTCACTGTGTCCTGGGTCCTGTCCATTCTTCTGCAGCTGCCCTCTAGCCTCGTCTTGTCTCCTCCGTGGAAGAAGGCTGCAAAACTGCCTGTGGTGGGGAGCGTCCGGCACCTTCCAGTAAATAAAACACACACACACACACACACACACACACACACACACACACACACACACACGAAGCAGGTCTCTCAAAGACGTATTGTGATTCTGTGAAAAGCCTCAAAGATAAAGTGAACGTGGGGCTCAGCGGTAGAGCAGTTGCTTAGTGAGGTCACAGCACTGAAAAACAAACTCATGAAACATGAATGTGCTGTTGCCATTTGCACAGCAAAAAGGCAGAGTTTCCTTTGCTGCGAGTGGGCGTGCTCACAAGAAGTCAGCTTTGAAAACCCCCGCCCTGTGCTCTACCCAGTGGGCCAGGAAGCTGCACTGATGTGCCGGGGGGCACAGTCCATCGGCTCTTCATCAGCGTCTCAGGATCAACATTGTCCTGAGTTGGTTTCTTGGTTGAAAGAGCTGAGAGCTCAGAAGTTGCTCTTCTCTGTGGCTGTTTCTACTGAGTGATGTTAGTCCAAGCAATTCACAGGTTTGGGACATGTATCGTTCAACTGCCTTCACCCAAGCCGGGCGTGGTGGCACACACCTTTAATCCCAGCACTTGAGAGGCAGAGGCAGGTGGATTTCTGAGTTCGAGGCCAGCCTGGTCTATGAAGTGAGTCCAGGAGAGCCGGGGTGATATAGAAAAACCCTGTCTTGGAAAACAAAAACAACTGCGTTCATCCAGTGAAAGTTAGCGTGGGCAACCTGCTCAGCTCCCTCGTGATCTGTCACTATGTTGTCAGGGATGGCCCCACAGCCCCTGTTGGTGTGGCTGTGGGAAGGGTCCAGTCTGTGTCTCACACATAGTGAGCTGTGCAGTCGTGCTGGCTGTTTCCCTAGACGTTGTTCCCGCTGCTGCTGTCCTCACCCTTGGCTGCACCTGTGCATCCTAACAGCCTGCATGTGGAGGCCGGGTGTGTGGAGGCTGGGCCTGTGTCTTCCGTGTGTCCTGATAGTGGCTTAAAATCTGAAGTTCAAGGGTTGGAGACATGGCTCCCTTCGTAGGAAGCCTGCCTAGCATGCAGACCACGGTAGATTCCACCCAGCCTCTCATTGCACAAACTGGGCCTGGTGACAAGAGTCTGTTTTTCCCAGCACTCAGGAGGCAGAGACAGGAGGATCAGAAGTTCATGGTAATCCTTGGCTATGCAGAGAGTTTGAGGCTAGCCTGGGCTAGAGACCATGTCTCAAAACAAGCAGCATTTAAGTATATTATTAGTCCTTCTGTAACTGTTTTCTGTTGATTTCAGGACCTCAGGTGGTTGAGAATTTGTTTCTGGAAGTCATCAGGGCCTTTTATTCTTACTGCCATGATGTCCTTGGCCCTGACCTTAAGCTCAGCTACACTCAGAGTGGGAATCTGCTAACAAGGTAAGCGCACACGGCCTCTGCACGCACACGCCCTCCTCTGTGGTCCTTCCCCTCTGTTCTTCACTATGGATCATGAAGAGCTAGAGAGGCGAGCAGGCCACAGTCAGAGCACCCATGGCAGCTCCTTCCTTAGGAGTGTGAGGAGAGCGTGGTCCAGCCCGTCTCCCGAGCCTGCGGTAGGGGGTCCCTGGTCCAGCGTGAGAGTCATTCAGCAAAGGCTACTTGATCCACTGCGCATGAGGGGTGGGGCCCAAGGAGAAGGGGCAAAGGAAGTTCAGAGAGACGAAGGCAAGATGCTGAGGGCTGGGCCAAGGGGCCAGAAGGGGTGTCTTTGGGAGACATTAGGCAGATTGAACCATTTGTTCAAGGTCATCGTTGGCTGCATAGTGAGTTTAAGGTCAGCCTGGGCCACTTGAGACCTTGTCAATAAATGAATAAATAAATAAATAAAGCAAGCCACCTCTTTACACATCATTCATAAACATTTGCTTTCTGCCTAGATTGGTATTTTTCTGTTTTATTTGTGGTAAATGTCCTGAGGAGTGTGTTGTGGTAGTTTTTTTCCTCTCTCAAAGAAATAAGAGGGAAGGTGGTCACGATGGTGCATGCCAGTAAACCAGCAATGGGGAGGCAGAGGCAAGCAGAGCTCTGTGAGTTCAAGGCCAGCCTGGTCTACAATGTGAGTCCAGGACAGCCAGGGCTACACAGAGAAACCCTGGGGGGGGGGCGGCAGTTCTTTCTTCCTTTCTTTCTTTTTTTCTTTCTCTTTCTTTCTTTCTTTCCTTCTTTCTTTCTGTCTTTCTTTTTTTGTAGAATAGCCTGATGTTTGAAGCTATCAAAAACAAAACAAAATAAAAAATCAAAGACATTGTCTTTCATAATCCTTCCATCCTTCAAGGAAACATAAAAGGTTCCCACTACTTCCCAGATCCCTCCTACCTGTTTAATGTGTCCCCACCTCCCAGGCCAGAGACGGAGTCATATAGCGTCTCATGTACAGCTGTGACTAGCCCTCCACTGTTTCCTGTACAGCTGTGACTAGCCCTCCACTGTGTCCTGTACAGCTGTGACTAGCCCTCCACTGTGTCCTGTACAGCTGTGACTAGCCCTCCACTGTGTCCTGTACAGCTGTGACTAGCCCTCCACTGTGTCCTGTACAGCTGTGACTAGCCCTCCACTGTGTCCTGTACAGCTGTGACTAGCCCTCCACTGTGTCCTGTACAGCTGTGACTAGCCCTCCACTGTTTCCTGTACAGCTGTGACTAGCCCTCCACTGTGTCCTGTACAGCTGTGACTAGCCCTCCACTGTGTCCTGTACAGCTGTGACTAGCCCTCCACTGTTTGCTGTGGAGCCTGAACCCCCTCATCAGGGACTTGTCTTTGATAAATCCTGATGGAATGACATTACCTGACATGTGGTCTCCAGCTTTCCCTGTTTTGAAGCTGTCATGTATCCTTGCGCACCCAGGATAGGATGCCCGTAGTGTTCCCTAGAGTGCTTCGTTTAGCCACAGGAGCGCATTTAAAACATTAGCAATGCAGCTCAGTGGTGGAACACTTGGCTGCTATGTCCCAGGCCCCAGGTTTGGCATCCAGCATCAGAGAAAGCAAATACTTGCTAAACCTGCAGTCAGGGGTGGGGACCAGTGCGGAAAGTCATATTCTTTCCACTATAACTCTCACTTCATTTCTAAGAGGGTGGATCCGTCCGTGAGAACACTGTTTAGCTGGGAGTGGGCTTCTTCAGGGTCGTGGCTGCTGGCGGGTTGCCCACGCTCATGCTGGTGGAGACAAGTGGACTCAGCGATTATTTACAAAAAGGAAAGAGGGGAAAAAAGAAGACACGAATGTGGGAGGGGTCATGTTAGGGACAGGAGGGGCTGGAGTAGTTTTGAGCGTGGTGCATTCATATGTCATGAGGCTGTCACAGAGTAGATGAAAAATGTTCTAAAAGTTGTTACTAGGAGGAGGGGTATTGTGGAAGCGTTTCCAAGTCTGTCAGAGGCCAAGAACAGAGCCTGTGGAGGCTGGAGCGCGGTCCTCCATCACTGGGTCTAGCTGTTTTCTGTCCTCTGCGTGCAGCACAATCAAAGAAAACAGACACGCCTCCGAGATTGTGAAGACGGTCAACTTGCTGTTCTCATCACTCAGCACAGACTTCCTGTGGGATTACATGGCGCGGTGTTTCGAGGAATGTTTCAGGTGAGTGTGCCGGTGATGAGGACAATGTGTGATTCAGGTGAGTGTGCTGGTGATGCTGACCATGTGTGATTCAGGTGAGTGTGCCAGTGAGGACTATGTGGAGCAGGGGAGCAGGCGGGTAGTCCTCTGGCTGCATGGAGGGCCAGAGTCCTGTGCCTCAGAGTCCAATGGACGCAGGGCTGGAATGAAGTCATATAGGACTCTACTAGTACAGAGACCATCTGTGTCACAGGATCCTGGCCACTTTCTTATTCATAAGTCTAACTTTAGAAAGCCCTGCCATGTTCTCTCGCACTCCTCACGCAGCTCCCCGGTGCTTAGGCACAGACTCCACTGCTGAACTTGGACGCTCCAGTCTTAAATCCTGTCTGAAGTCAGCATGTGATGGTTCAAAGCACTCGAGTTTTAAACTATTGTGACGAGCTTTGTGCCACTGCTAATCTGGTGGTAAATCCTACGTGGGCTCTGACTCCCGCTTCAGAGGTTGGGGCTGTGACGGAGGCTCCCCATGTAAACTGTGGCCACATGTGTCCTGTGCTACAGAGCCTGGTGTGAACTCTTGGGGCACGCTCTTGAGAAGCAGGCATTGTGTTGACATGTGTGATCTGAGAGGCAGCGAGGGCCCAAGGACAAGAAAGGCCTTGCCCAGCACTGCACAGCAGATCAGTAACAGCCAAGATCAGGACCCAGGCGTGGCTGCCCTGGGGGGCTTACTGCTCCTCTGCACCCCTGAACCCAGGCGCACACCCCGAGTCCGCGCAGGGCAGAGTGAGCTGAGGTCAGCTTGACTACTGATGCTTTCTGTCTTCAGCCTGAGGATGAGCTTCAAGGGCTTGTGCCCCTCATAGATCTACTCTGCCACTAAGCCACCCCCCTACCCTGGCGCTGTTTGTTTTGAAGCAGGGTCTCACTATACAGCCCCAGCTGGCATGGAACCCACTCTGTAGACCAGGCTGGCCTTGAACTCACAGAAACTCATCTGCCTCTACCTCATGAATGCTGGAATTTTTTTTTAAATATTTATTGAGACAGTATTCCTCTGTGTAATAACCCTGGTTGTCCTGGAACTCTGTTTGTAGACAAGCCTGGCCTCGAACTCACAGCAATCCCCCTGCCTCTGCTTCCCTACTTCTGGGACTAAAGGCATGTGCCGCCATTCCTGGCTTGTTTTACTTTTTGATAGGGTCTCACTAAATTGTCCCGATTGGCCTTGAACTTGCTACTCTCCTGCTTCAGCCTCTTAGGTATTTGGGATTCCAGGCTGTATCTCTGGCCTGGGCTGGTTATTTTATCGATATTGTGTGTTTACATATATGTGCCTGTGTGCACGCTCTTGCACGCCTATATCACAGTGACTGTGTCGCTGTCAGGAGTACACTTGGTGTAGTCCTCTTTTCCACTTGTGCTGCTGTTTTGTGTTGGCTGCTGCTTTTTCCTCCAAGATCACTGGCCCATGAGCTTCTAGATGCTGCTGTCTCCACCTCCCTTCTCCCTGTAGGAACACTGGGATTACATACGTACTGCATCT
This sequence comes from Acomys minous, assembly GCF_964271855.1. Taxonomy (NCBI): domain Eukaryota; kingdom Metazoa; phylum Chordata; class Mammalia; order Rodentia; family Muridae; genus Acomys; species Acomys minous. Next base: position 4,785,321 of record NC_140492.1, on the reverse strand, counting down.
GGCAGGATTATACACACACAGTGCTGCACCTGGCAGGATTACACACACACAGTGCTGCACCTGGCAGGATTCCACACACACAGTGCTGCACCTGGCAGGATTACACACACACACAGTGCTGCACCTGGCAGGATTCCACACACGCAGTGCTGCACCTGGCAGGATTACACACACGCAGTGCTGACCCTGCAAGGATTACACACACACAGTGCCGCACCTGGCAGGATTACACACACACAGTGCCGCACCTGGCAGGATTACACACAGGCAGTGCTGCACCTGGCAGGATTACACACACGCAGTGCTGAACCTGGCAGGATTACACACACGCAGTGCTGCACCTGGCAGGATTCCACACACACACAGTGCTGCACCAGGCAGGATTACACACACGCAGTGCTGCACCTGCCAGGATTCCACACACACACAGTGCTGCACCTGGCAGGATTAGACACACACAGTGCCGCACCTGGCAGGATTAGACACACACAGTGCTGCACCTGGCAGGATTACACACACAGCCGTGCTGCACCTGGCAGGATTACACACACACGCAGTGCTGGACCTGGCAGGATCACACACACACACAGTGCTGCACCTGGCAGGATTACACACACACACAGTGCTGCACCTGGCAGGATTACACACACAGCCGTGCTGCACCTGGCAGGATTACACACACACACAGTGCTGCATCTGGCAGGATTACACACACACAGTGCTGCACCTGGCAGGATTCCACACACACAGTGCTGCACCTGGCAGGATTACACACACACACACAGTGCTGCACCTGGCAGGATTACACACACACGCAGTGCTGTACCTGGCAGGATTACACACACGCAGTGCTGCACCTGGCAGGATTCCACACACGCAGTGCTGCACCTGGCAGGATTCCACACACACACAGTGCTGCACCTGGCAAAATTATACACACACAGTGCTGCACCTGGCAGGAATCCACACACACACAGTGATGCACCAGGCAGGATTACACACACACACTGCTGCACCTGGCAGGATTACACACACAGCCGTGCTGCACCTGGCAGGATTACACACACACACAGTGCTGCATCTGGCAGGATTACACACACACAGTGCTGCACCTGGCAGGATCACACACACACACAGTGCTGCACCTGGCAGGATTACACACACACACAGTGCTGCACCTGGCAGGATTACACACACACAGTGCTGCACCTGGCAGGATTACACACACAGCCGTGCTGCACCTGGCAGGATTACACACACACACAGTGCTGCACCTGGCAGGATTACACACACACAGCCGTGCTGCACCTGGCAGGATTACACACACACACAGTGCTGCACCTGGCAGGATTACACACACAGCCGTGCTGCACCTGGCAGGATTACACACACACACAGTGCTGCATCTGGCAGGATTACACACACACAGTGCTGCACCTGGCAGGATCACACACACACACAGTGCTGCATCTGGCAGGATTACACACACACAGTGCTGCACCTGGCAGGATCACACACACACACAGTGCTGCACCTGGCAGGATTACACACACACACAGTGCTGCACCTGGCAGGATTACACACACGCAGTGCTGAACCTGGCAGGATTACACACACGCAGTGCTGCACCTGGCAGGATTCCACACACACACAGTGCTGCACCAGGCAGGATTACACACACGCAGTGCTGCACCTGCCAGGATTCCACACACACACAGTGCTGCACCTGGCAGGATTAGACACACACAGTGCCGCACCTGGCAGGATTAGACACACACAGTGCTGCACCTGGCAGGATTCCACACACCCAGTGCTGCACCTGGCAGGATTCCACACACGCAGTGCTGCACCTGGCAGGATTCCACACACGCAGTGCTGCACCTGGCAGGATTCCACACACGCAGTGCTGCACCTGGCAGGATTCCACACACGCAGTGCTGCACCTGGCAGGATTCCACACACGCAGTGCTGCACCTGGAAGGATTACACACACACACAGTGCTGCACCTGGCAGGATCACACACACACACAGTGCTGCACCTGGCAAAATTATACACACACAGTGCTGCACCTGGCAGGAATCCACACACACACAGTGATGCACCAGGCAGGATTACACACACACACTGCTGCACCTGGCAGGATTACACACACAGCCGTGCTGCACCTGGCAGGATTACACACACACGCAGTGCTGCACCTGGCAGGATTACACACACACAGTGCTGCACCTGGCAGGATCACACACACACACAGTGCTGCACCTGGCAGGATTACACACACACACAGTGCTGCACCTGGCAGGATTACACACACAGCCGTGCTGCACCTGGCAGGATTACACACACACGCAGTGCTGCACCTGGCAGGATTACACACACACAGTGCTGCACCTGGCAGGATCACACACACACACAGTGCTGCACCTGGCAGGATTACACACACACACAGTGCTGCACCTGGCAGGATTACACACACAGCCGTGCTGCGCCTGGCAGGATTACACACACACACAGTGCTGCATCTGGCAGGATTACACACACACAGTGCTGCACCTGGCAGGATCACACACACACACAGTGCTGCATCTGGCAGGATTACACACACACAGTGCTGCACCTGGCAGGATCACACACACACAGTGCTGCACCTGGCAAAATTATACACACACAGTGCTGCACCTGGCAGGAATCCACACACACACAGTGATGCACCAGGCAGGATTACACACACACAGTGCTGCACCTGGCAGGATTACACACACAGCCGTGCTGCACCTGGCAGGATTACACACACACACAGTGCTGCACCTGGCAGGATTCCACACACCCAGTGCTGCACCTGGCAGGATTCCACACACCCAGCGCTGCACCTGGGAAGATTACACACACACACAGTGCTGCACCTGGCAGGATTCCACACACGCAGTGCTGCACCTGGCAGGATTACACACACACAGTGCTGCACCTGGCAGGATTACACACACACACAGTGCTGCACCTGGCTGGATTACACACACACACAGTGCTGCACCTGGCAGGATTACACACACGCAGTGCTGCACCTGGCAGTATTACACACACAGCTGTGCTGTCAGGACAGGAAGCTGAGAGCCCACATCTTGGACCACAAGCCTAAATCAGACTGAATTGGAAGTAGAACGAGGCCTTAAGCTCTCTTGGCCTTCAGTGCTGTTCTGCCCCCCACCCCTCACTGGGCTGCGTGATGCGGCCTCCACAGACAGCGCCACCTGCTAATTCAGAAACAAACCCAGCAGCAGATCTGTCAGCGGAGCTGGCTGTGCTTTTCCAGAGGTCACGCAGCTCAGAGCCTGTGACCCATGGGTCACATATGCATATGCTCACCTTTAACCCTAGCAATCAGGAGGCAGAAGCAGGTGGATCTCTGTGATTTCTAAGCGAGCCTGGTCTACACATCAAGTTCTGTGTCAGCCAGGCCTATGTAGTAAGAACTTGTTGCAAAAACAAACAAACAAAACCCAGAGGCAGCCTCACATGTGGGTGTTTGGTTTGGTTCTGGGGATTCAGGCACACGTGGCGATATCACCGCGTGCCTGCTGGGTGACGAGGTCACACCGGAACAGATGAAGATCCAGTCAGAAGCAGTTTGCCTCACAGACCTAGTCAAGCAGGACAGTCACTAATACGACTCCACATTAGGCAGTCTGTCAATGACACCGAAGTGTCACACCCACAAAAGCTGCTTGTGCTGCATTGAAAACAGAATAATTGGAAATCATCACATGTTTGAAATTGAGCAGCCGTGCTGGCTCATACAGGGAATCCCAGCTCCTCAGGGCTACTCTAGAGAGGTCCTGTCTCAAAAACAAACACAGCCTTCAATCCCAGCACTCCTGAGGTGGAGGCAGAGGCAGGTGGATCTCTGAGTTCGAGGCCAGCCTGGTCTACTGAGTGAGTTCCAGGACAGCCAGGCCTACAAGAGAAACCCTGTCTCAGGGGGGGAAAAAAAGGCAAAGACAAAGAAGCGATGTTTTCTGTGACTGTGGAAGAGAGGGTTAATTTTCTCTCCCGTGGATACCGTAGACCACTGAAACAGACCACTGCGACCAGGGACAGCGTCAGCCCTCCCCCCACCATCTCAGAGCTCTGCACCCTCCTCGTGTTCCTCCTGGATGTCATCCCGTTGGTAAGTTCACTGTGTGTTTGTTCCTGACTTGTTCTCTGAGCGCACCTTAGTGCTGTCAGTGGGTTTTGTTAGCCCTGCCGTTATGGGAGAGTGGCGCTGCCCGCACAAGCCTGCCTCTAGTGGAGCTGGCCCTAATCTCACATTTCTTTTTCACCATGAGACCCAGCCCAGGGCCTCCTGCATCCTAGGTGCACACTTGCCACCGAGTTGTGCTTCCACGCTTCTTACGTGGTTGCTAGCTTGTTTGTTTGTTTGTTGTTTTTTGTTCTGTTTTGGTTTTGTTTTTCAAGACAGGGTTTCTTTAGTCATGAGTGTTGGGATTAAAAGTGTCTCCTACCAGGCCCGGCTTATTTTTGCTATTTTATTTAAAGGAGTTAACTTCTGGGCCTGGTAGTAAGTAGGCTGAGCTAAAGTGTGGAAACCAAATGATGCACTGGGGCTACAGTTTTAGTGGTGTCAGGGAACAGATTTGCTACTTAATGTAGAGTGCACGTGGCAGCTTCAGTATTTTGTCCAGAAGGTAAAAGCAGATGAAAGAGAGTGTTCATCCTTGGGATGAATGGAGACTGAGACTCTGAAGTCCAGAGCAGTTTGGGGCACTTGCTCTTCCCCACGTAGCCGGCCATGGCGAGTCACTGGAGCTTCTGCTTTGCAGGAACTCTACTCTGAGGTGCAGACGCAGTACCTCCCACAGCTGCTTGGCTGCCTGCTGGAGCCTCTTGCTGAGGAGGTGGAGGCCCTGAGCTTACCTGAGCTCACACATGCCTTGAAGACGTGCTTCAAGGTGCTCAGCAAGGTCCAGATGCCGCCCTCCTACCTAGACATGGCGCCGCCCAGTGGGAACTCGGTATGTGCCCCCAGACCAAGGCCTTTGCGATGCCTCCGAGGAGGGGGGAGGTAATTAGCAGGGACAGCAACGTGGACAAGAGGATGTACAGGCGCTGTGTCCAGGACCCTGATTGTCACAGAGCCACCACGAATGGCGAGACAGTGCTAACAAGTACAGGAAGACCTTTCGTTGTGAGTTTGTATGCATGTGACTTGACTCAGTCATCCGAGTATGCCCCGGATTGACAAGGTGGGTTAAACAACAGAAGTCAACTTTCTCAATTTGGAGCTCAGGCTTGTTTTCTCAGACTATAGTGTGAATAAACAACCCACCCCAGACCCCTTTGCAACCTTCTCCTGGACTTGTTGGCCATCTGTGGTACTTAAGGCTTGTCACGTTTTTTACTACCTCCACCCCCACCCATCTCTGCATTGACATGCACATGGTGGTCTGCATGTGTGCAGTCCATACCTAACCCCCCTGTTTGGACTTAGGCCACCAGATGCCTCCCCACCTGCTCACACTTACCAACTGCTAAGAGCCTTTGCTCAAGTAAAGCCCCACCACAGGCCCTGGGAGTCGGGGCTCCAGCACCTGTCTCGGGGGCACATCATCATAACCTGCACTATGATGGCTGTCCCTTTTTCTCTGGCTGTATCATGAGACACCATTGCGTGCCTGGTATAGCAGTATCTACCTTGTAGGTTTCTGCGTGCCTCCCATGACCGAATGGTTACATTGCTCTCGGTTTCCATGATTGAGGCGTCTGCAGGCAGCGTCCTCACGTAGCCAGCAGCTAGGTGCCGGTGTCTCCTGAGGAGGCATGTTTGTCAGGAGGCTGCAACTGAAGTGGCCCAGCTGCTTCTTTGAAACTGTGAGAGATGCTGCCACTGCAGCCAGACAGGCTTTGGGGCTGGAGCGGAGCACCAAGGCAGATTGCTTTAGGGGTGAGAGTTCTTAGAGAAGTTGTTAAGGCTGTAGACAGACAGGTGGACAACGTGGGGGCAGATGACTATGAGGAGAGCTCAGGCCCACATGCAGTGGCCATTCCCTTCTTAGATTTCACTAGAAAGTGAGTGGGAAGGGGGTAAACAGCTCCCGGTTTGGTTGGTTGGTTGGTTAGTTAGTTGGGTTTTTTGTTTGTTTCAAAACAGGGGTTTCTCTGTGTAGACCAGGCTGGCTTTGAACTCACAGAGATCCTCCTGCCTCTGCCTCCTGAGTGCTGGGATTAAAGGTGTGCGCTGCCACGCCCAGCTTCGAAAGCTCCTGGTTTTAGCCCAAAGTTGACCACTGCTAGAGGTAACTAGTGAGTGGCCAGTGTAAGTGTGTTTCTAAGCCAGCCATTACAGGGAGACGGGAGGAGGGCAGGGCAGGGATGGCCAGAATCTAGAGAGACAAACTTCAGATCTGGAAACCAAATCACTGGAGGAGCCAAAAGGCACGAGATGTGGGGTTTTCCTTATCTTTCAGAGTCCAGTGAAAGGAGAAAGCAGCAACATCGTTCTGGAAACGAAGGCCATAGTTGTAGGTGAGGAGGAGCCTTCCTTCCCCCCTCTGAGGTCTGAGGACAGCGGCATCGGGCTCAGTGCCTCCTCGCCAGAGCTCTCTGAGCACCTCAGGGTGCCTCGGGTGTCTGCGGAAAGAGACGACATTTGGAGGAAGGACGGGAGCATGCAAAGGACGTCCCTCTGCACCCAGGAGCTCATCGCCAGCTTTGCCAGCAAGAGCATTTTCACAGCGTCGCTGACAGTGTCTGGGGAGGAGAGCAAGCCCGGAGAGCCCGCAGGGAAGAGCAGCAAAGGCCAGACACAGAGCATCGACCTCTCCGGCAGGAAGAGCCCATGGAGTCCCACACCTGTCACTGTGCCCCAGTTTAAACAGATGCTTTCAGACTTGTTTACAGCACGCGGGTCTCCCTTTAAGACAAAAAGCTCAGAGTCGCTGTCATCTGCGCCCAGCAGCCCACGTAGGAATGCAGAAACAGAGTGGGACATTGACCAGGTGGCCATAGAGCTGCTGGGCCCCAAGGAGGACTGTAGGGAGGCCTTCGCCGCCGCCTGCCATCTGCTGCTGGACTGTGCCACCTTCCCTGTGTATCTGTCTGAGGAGGAGACTGAGCAGCTGTGTGAGGTGCTCTTCCAGACCCCAGGTGAGAGGGTGGCCCTCCCAGGGCGTGATCAGTCAGTCAGTCGGGAATCCTGTGATAGAGACTTGATGTTTAACTGCCTATAGTCATGTCAGCCCAGAAGGAGACAAGAAAAACCCCCAGAATGCTCGGAAACCCAAAACTTCCAACACTGAAGCATGATTCCGGGTCATTTTAGATTAGGGAAAATCACCCAGTAAACTCTGCAGACATCCCCACATCTGAAAAGCCAGGGATCCGACGCACGTTGGACGGCAAGCCTTTGGGTAGGGGATTTGTACCAGCCATCTCATTCCCTTCTGTTCTGTAGCCAGCTGCATCCGTGTCTTGGTAGCCGACCTGCTTTGTGTACGGCTTTTCACCCCTGTCTTTCCTTGGCCGGTGGGTTCCCTGGGTCTGTGCCTGTAGCCTGCCTGGCCCTCTCAGAGCTGTCACTGTCACTCACACAGGGTACCCGGTGTTGGTAGAGACATAGCTGTTCGTCTGCTGTGACAGCCATCACAAAGCTGAATGGCTTAAACCATAGAAACTTACTGCCTCATAGGTCAAGGTGTCAGCAGAGCCACACCCCATCTGTCTGAGACTGAGTATGACCCTTCCAGTATCTTCCAAGCTCCCGCCATGGCCAGCAGTCTTTGGATCCCAGCTGCATCCGTCTGTCTGTCTGCACACAGACTCCTCCTCTAGTGAGGACCCCAGCCTCAGAGGGCTAGAGATGTATAGTCATTTTATTTATTTGTTAACTGTGACAAGTTATCTGACAGACACAACCTAAGGGAAGAGAGCTTTGTTTTAGCTGAGGATTTCTGGAGTTTGTCTCTGGTACCAGAGAAGGGACAGCAGCTGAGACAGCTCTACCTACAGTAATGGGAGGACATGAGGTGGCAGATCAGATCAGGAGGGAGGGAGACAGACGGCAGAGGCAGCCTCAGGCCTTAGCAGGCCCACATCCTACTGGCCTGCCTTCAAAACTTTCTAGCTTGGTGCCACCAGCTGGGAATTCTGTTGTTCCGATATGAGCCTATCAGGACAGTCCAGGTCCAGACCGTAGCAGAGAGCCACCCTGATTTTGTGTTGGAAGACCTCCCCAAGTCCATCTCACCCCTGTAGTTTGGCTACAGATGAACACACTGCTGTCCAGGTGACTCCTGTCACCGCCCAGAATGGGTGCCACGGCACCTGCCGGGACCCAGTCTCACCCGCTTGCTTCTGTTCTCTGACCGGCGTCCTTTTAGGAGCCAGCGATTGCAGTTTCCCGTCCTGGCTGAAATCCCTCATGACGATTTGCTGCTGCATGAAGGACAGCTCCCTCCAGAACACCGCCATTGCCACGCTGCTGGAAGTCATAAACCACTCCCAGTCCCTCGCTCTCGTCATCGAAGACAAGATGAAGCGCTACAAAACCTCTGGGAACAACCCATTTTTTGGCAAGTTACAGATGGTGACGGTCCCTCCCATCGCCCCAGCGGTCCTGAAAGTCATCGCGGAAAAGACAGACTTCTATCAGGTATGCCCCCGGGAAGGCGCTCGTGCAGGCTGGTGGGCCTTTTCTTCCGACCTGTGTAAGACTGGAATTACTGATTGGCACAGCACCTGTGCAGGTCCAGTGGCAACTGGGAGTGGGTTAGAGGGACCTGGGACTGTCTGTTTTGTCTCTAGATCCCAGCCCCTCGCAGTGTGTACCCCTCAGTAGGCAGGGTCAGTGGCTTATGGTCTCTCCCAGCGTGTAGCTTTCACACTACAAACTCTGATGCATGTAGTTGGGGCATCTTGGTTGAGCAGCTCCGGGTGGGTTTTCACTTGGTCACTGCTGTGTCTTGGTGACATGACAGTGGGTGTTAAAGGGTCTGACGTAGCAAATATAAATAGAAGGCAGGCTCTGGGGCCAGGTGCACGTCGGAGGGAAGGCGCGGGTACTAACTCTGCTCAAGCACGCCCCGCGCCCTTCTCCCTGCAGAGGGTGGCCCGTGTGCTTTGGGACCAGCTGAACAAGGAGACACGTGAACACCACATCACCTGCGTGGAGCTGTTCTACCGCCTGCACTGCCTGGCCCCGACCGCCAGCATCTGTGAGGACATCATCTGCCATGCCCTGCTGGACCCTGACAAGGTGAGCCCTGCACCTGTGTCCTCTGCGCTGGCCAGCTGGCTGCTGAGCCTGCCCCACCCCGCATGCCCAAGGCAGACTGCAAGTACCCAGTCTCTTCTGGGCTCAGCGGATGTCCTGATGAGCAGAGGCCCAGGGCTGGGAGACCCCTGGGAGCCTGAGCCATTGCTTTTGGGTCCTGAAAATGCAGTCGTGTTCACACTGAAGCTCACCATGGAAACGTGCCCTGAGTCCCCAGAGGCAGGACCTGCAAGCCTTTGGAGCTGTTTGTAAGACTAATAGTCGTACAAAGTCATCTTCTGTCAACTGAGTGTCCTTGTTCTGTAAGTCCCACAGGCCTGACGTTCCCAGAGGATGTGAAGAAACTGTGTCTGTGTTTTCCTTGGGCCACGGGATTTGGGTGTGCTTCTGGACACTGGCTAAAAATGCAAGCCCTTTTTAAAGAGATTTACTTTTTTATGTGTATGTTTTGCTTGCACTCGTGGACGTGTGTGTGCTCTGTGTGTGCCTGGTGCTCTTGGAGGCCAGGACAGGGCACGGTACGCCCCTGAACCAGAGTTGTGGATGGTCATGAACGCCATGTAGGTGCTAGGAAGTGAGCCACCTGGGTCCTGCACAAGTGCTCTTCACGGCTGAGCCATCTCTCCGGCACTGGTGCCAAATCTTAACTGCGGACTTCACCTTTAGTCCCTGTACTTGAAAGGCAGAGGCAGGAGCATGTCTGTGAGTTCCGGGACAGCCAGGGCTGTGCAGGATGAGCAAGGGAAGCAAGAGAATGCAGTGTTTCCTTTTCCGGCTGAGACTCACGGGAAGGCACAGCATTGTGGCCGCTGTTGTTTTCTGCTCTGGCGACTGCGTTCGTAACTTAAATGTTTTCTACATTTATTTGCGCATGTGTGTGAATGCCACAGCACCCATGTGGAGGTCAAAGGACAGCTTGGAGGAGTCAGGTTTTTTTTCCTACCCCTGCGGGTCCCAGATAGTGAACTCAAGTTACCAAGCTTGGCAGCAAGCATTTACGGCCCACTGGACCATCACTCTGGCCCTGTATTCATGAATTAAATGAAGCTTGGAGCTGAGCCTGGTCCCTTCTTTCATGGGAGGCTGGGGCAAGGGGGAGCCCAGGTTCAAGGCCAGACCCTGTGTCAGAAATGGAAAATAAATAAAACAAAGTTGAAAGATGACTGGGTAGGCCAGTTGCTTGGAGTATACAAGGGCTCAAGCACCAGCATGTATGTATGTATGTATGTATGTATGTATGTATGTATGTATAAATAAATAAATAAATGCCTTATAGTTCCTGATACAGAATTAGGATGAAACCAAGTTTCTTCCATTTATTCTTAATCAAGGGGACGAGGTTGGAAGCTCTGTTTAGATTTTCCGTGATCTGGCACCTGACACGAGAGATCCAGGGTAGTCGTGTGACGTCCCACAACCGCTCCTTTGACAGGTGAGGCAGTTCTTCATTGTGACCCACTGTTCTCAGCCCAGGGAGCTTTGCAGAGACTCCTAGTCATGTGCTGGGCTCGGGAGGGGGTGACAACAGTGAAACTCAAAGCGGGGATGACATGTGGGAGCCGTTACCCCTTCCTTGACCTCACACTGCGCAGGCCATGGCATCCACACGGCCCTCTAGTTTCAGTTAGCCCAGAGTGTGAGACTCTTCTGCGGAGATGAGGGAGCCCCACCCTGCCTCACCTCTGCTTAGTTTCCCATGGTGCATCATTAACTGCACGCTTAAGATGCATTCTTTATCGTACTCTGCCTCATCTCTGCCACGTGCCACAGCCACGCAGCCTGTGCACACTTGGGTCTGTGAGGCAGCACGGTGAAGCGCCCTGGGGTGTCCGTGTTGGCATAGGCCATGATGCCAGACATGCAGGGGTGGCAGAATGGGGACTTAGTGGCGTCTCTCCTCCCGCAGGTCCCTGTTTGTCGTACTGGATAGCCTGGCCTGCACAGATGGTGCCATCAGCGCCGCAGCCCAGGGCTGGCTGGTACGCGCACTCTCCCTTGGGGACGTGGCACGCATCCTGGAACCCATGCTCCTGCTGTTGCTCCAGCCCAAAACCCAGAGGACGTCCATCCACTGCCTCAAACAGGAGAACTCAGCCGGTGAGCAGCTGCATAGATTGGGGGGTGGGGGTGGGGGGTGGGGGGGCAGACACCCATCACACAGCTGTTCGTCCACAGAGGCGATGAGCACTTGAGCATGTAGGTATGGCTGCCGTTTTTACTGCAAGGTCAGTAGTTTGTTGTAAAAGGAAATACTTGAAATACACAATGTATTATTGCCAGCTGTGGTCACCCTGCTGTCCAACACGCACTAAAAATTCACCCTTCTGAGGAAACATACCTCTGGCCAGCATGTCCTCCTGCTCCCAGCCTGGCCTCTGGCAGCCACCTCTGTTCTTGCTTCACCTCCGTGACAGTGAATTCTAGATGTTAGTCACTGTAAAAGAAATGGTGAGCTATGTCAACAGTCTGACCATCCCACAGGGTACATACACGTTTTTAAAAAACCACATTTCACCCTGTCACGATATGTACTTGTTATTTTTCATTGAAATATTTTCTCAAGTTAGCAGCCCATATTTAAATAAGCACAGGGGTTCTTGATTGCGTCATCATTGAAAACAACCCACCGGTGTCTCTAGTGCACAGGTAGAACACCCTCGCCAGCACCCCGAAAGCGAGCCCCTCCCTTGCCTAGAAGGCTCGTGGTGCCTGTGTGTGAGCACCTTGTTAAACGAGGTCCCTAGTGGCACTCTGCACAGATGTGCACCCCAAATCTGGGGTGGGCTCTGGAGACTAAAAATGTCAACATTTGTGTGGAACGTTCGTCCTAGTCTTCGCGAGAGAAACAGTGCCACCCTGAGGTGGGTGGAGGGAAAGGACACGTGACTGCTGGCAGTCCTTAGGGAAAGCTGGCCGCCTGAAGTGTCCATCCTAAGAAAGGGCGCTTAGAGAAACAGAAGCCACACCTTCTCCGTGGTGTGCTTTGTTTTAGTATTCCTTTTGTCTTTTGTTTTACATGTGTTGTGTGTGTGAGTATGTGTGCCCCCTGTCCCCCCACACACACACTTGTATGGACACATACGCACCAGGGCATCATGCAGAGGTCAAAGGACAGCTTGCAGGAACTGGAGCTTTCTTTTCACTGTGCAGGTTCCAAGGATGGACTCAGGTCATCAGCTTTGTGGCACATAAGGCTGTCTTGCCGGCTGGTGCCTGCCCCTCCTCCTCGTTTAGAAAGATTTCCCACTCTGGTTCTTTGGATTCTGTCTCCACTGCCTCACTACTTCCTGTTTTCTGCCTGATGCTGATGCAGCCTGCCCGCTGCAAGTACAAGAGAGTGAAGGAAAGGGAAGTCGGCCATTTGCACCAGCTCCATCTGTGCTGCTGTGGCCTGTGCACTTGCAGGCTGTCTGTCCATCTGTGCTGCTGTGGTCTGTGCACTTGCAGGCTGTCTGTCCGTCTGTGCTGCTGTGGTCTGTGCACTTGCAGGCTGTCTGTCCATCTGTGCTGCTGTGGTCTGTGCACTTGCAGGCTGTCTGTCCGTCTGTGCTGCTGTGGTCTGTGCACTTGCAGGCTGTCTGTCCGTCTGTGCTGCTGTGGTCTGTGCACTTGCAGGCTGTCTGTCTGTCTGTGCTGCTGTGGTCTGTGCACTTGCAGGCTGTCTGTCTCTGACTTCTGCTTTTCTTCCTCTGCTGACCTTGCTGTGCTCATGGCATAGACATGTTGAAAGCTACTTAACCAAGAATTTTCACAAAATCTTTTGATTTTCACCTCTTTTTAAAAGAGAGTTGATATCTTAAAATGCTGTATATTTTCTCATTGCAGAAGTGTTACTGTGACTATTTTTTAAAAATACATAGTGGCTAGGCATAGTGGGTCACACCTGTGATTGCAGCTCTTGGTGGGCTGGGACAGAGGGATCCATGCATGTAGATACACACTTCAGAGCCCAGGAGCAGCCTGTCACGGGCATGTACCTAGCCAGGTCGACGCACCATGCTGTGGGTCTTGGCTCACTTTCCGTCTTCTCTACATGTCCACTCAGGACATGCCCCGCCCTCAGAGCTTTGGGACCTGCTGATGTTTCTGTGGAATGCATTTCTGAAGAGGGAAATCCTGGGACAAACACATTTCTAGTTTTTCAAAATGCCTTCTCCCAAAATGTGTGATGAAAACAAATATGAAATATACAACAGCTATTGGCTCGTGGCTCGGGCCCCAGCCCTCAGGGGTATTGTTATTTTGAGGACAGGCTGAGCTGTGTGACAAGACTTTGTCTCAAGATAAAAACAAACCCAAATGTTGTTACATGACAGTATAGCTAAACTTGACAGTCTCCTGAATATTCCAAAGAGCTGACGCGCCCACGTGTGCCAATACACGCTTTACACGCTGCCAGAGCTCAAACCCAGGGCCCTCTGCCCTCTATGCTGACATGCCCGACTGAGCTGCCCTCCCAGTTAAAGGACATATTTATGTGGCTCTGTCTGTGTTTTGCCTATGATGTACTCTAGACTCGGGTGCAGCTCCAGGAGGCATTGTCTGCTTTAAGCCGAAGATCACCTCAGAGCTACTTGGTCATCTGGCTATTCTACTCTAAAGCCCTTTGTCGTTTTGTCATTTCCAGAGGACTTGCACCGTTGGTTTAACAGGAAGAAGCCCGCATTCAAAGAGGCTTGTGGGGCACCTGAGCTGCAAGAAGGCGCCTCCGAGGAGCACCCGCCTCTCGGCCAGTTCACCACAGTGGACCGAGAAGCCATCTGGGCTGAGGTAGAGAAGGAACCGGAGAGATGCCCTGCAAGAAGTGACCTGAGCGAGGAAGATCTGCCCTACTATGTGGACCTGCCAGACAGGATGGCCTCCGGGGGCCCGGACAGCAGCGAGCACACAGAGTCTGCGGACACAAGCTCCGGCCACACCGACAGCGAAAACACATCCACTTTCTCATCCCCCTCCCACGAGCCGCAGGACCTGAGCCACGGGGAGAACTGCTGCGCACCCATTCCCATCGGGGCCAGGGCATACTCCAAGCGAGCAGCCTTGCTGGCAGCCTTCCAGCCAGAGAGCCTCAAGTCCGGCGCCAAGCTGAGCCTGGTGCGAGCAGACTCAGACAAGACACAGGCCTCCGAGTCGCTCTCCAGTGACGAGGAGGCCGACGTGGAGCTCCAGGCCATCACCACGTCGAGGCTGCTGAGGCAGCAGAGGGAGAAGCAGGAGACACTCGAGGCCTTGTTCAAGCACATTCTGCTGTACTTGCAGCCCTACGACTCCCAGCGGGTCCTCTATGCCTTCTCCGTGCTGGAGGCCGTGCTCAAGACCAACCCCAAGGAGTTCATCGAGGCCGTGTCCAAGACCGGCATCGACACCAGCTCCACCGCGCACCTCAACCTCATCTCCAACCTCCTCGCACGCCACCAGGAGGCGCTCATCGGCCAGAGCTTTTACGGCAAGCTGCAGACCCAGGCCCCCAACGTGTGCCCCCACTCCCTGCTGATTGAGCTCGTTACCTACCTCTGCCTGAGCTTCCTGCGCTCCTACTATCCCTGCTACCTGAAGGTCTGCCACAGGGACGTCCTGGGCAACCGCGACGTGCAGGTCAAGAGTGTGCAGGTTCTGATCAGAATAACCACACAGCTCGTCTCGATGGCCAAGTCCTCAGAAGGGAAGAACGTGGAGTTTATCCACAGCCTGCTGCAGAGGTGCAAGGTGCAGGAGTTCGTCCTGCTCTCGCTGTCGGCGTCCATGTACACCAGCCAGAAGCGCTATGGCCTGGCCACCGCGGACAGGGGCAGGGCCCCAATGGAGGACAGCCTCTTTGAGGAGAGCCTTATCAACCTGGGGCAGGACCAGATCTGGAGCGAGCATCCGCTGCAGATCGAGCTGCTGAAGCTCCTGCAGGCACTCATCACCCTGGAGCACCACCTGGGCCAGGGGCAGGAGGAGGGCGAGAGTCAGGCGGCCCTGGCCCGGGAGTGGCAGAAAGCCCTGGACTTCCAGCAGGCCATCGGGGCCATGCAGTACGTGCAGCCCCACCCCCTCACCTCCCAGGGCCTCCTGGTCTCAGCTGTGGTGAGAGGCCTGCAGCCTGCCTATGGCTATGGCATGCACCCTGCCTGGGTGAGCCTGGTCACGCACTCCTT
This sequence comes from Acomys minous, assembly GCF_964271855.1. Lineage (NCBI taxonomy): Eukaryota > Metazoa > Chordata > Mammalia > Rodentia > Muridae > Acomys > Acomys minous. The sequence goes on along the minus strand of NC_140492.1, from coordinate 4,769,911 downwards.
GCCCTACTTTGGAAGGTCTCTGGGCTGGACGGTGACACCCTTCGTTATCCAGATTTGCAAAAATTTGGATGATCTGGCCAAGCAGTATGAAAGCGAATCTGTCAAGTTGGCGCTCAGGTATGCTGACGTTGATGCATCTCAAGGCGAATGCCTGTGTAGCCAGGGCTACCAGTTGGAAGGTAATCCAAGCCCGTCAGAAGGCCGGTGAGTGTGGGCAGCAGGACTGTACATGTTTACATAACCCAGCTTTAACCCCACATAGTCGGGTGGAGTGCTCCCCTGGTAGCATTTGCAAACCCATGGGTTCAGCCCACAGAACTGCCTCAAACCAGTGCCCCAGGCCATCCTTGGCTACGTGTTGGGTTTTGTACTCCGTGATAGCCCTGTGTCACAACAGAACTGTGTAAACTCCACACAGCTGCCCAGCCTGTTTCCGAGTGGACAGTTAGTTGACTCAGCTAGTTCTGCCAAACAGAGATAAGCAAACCAGAGTCAGCTTCAGAGAGATGCTAACGCACCTTGAACCAGTTTTCAGTACTGACTTTATAAACGTGAAGTGCCACCAAAGACACCTGTGTATTCACTTTAGGAGCCCCGGTCCATCAAACATAATGACATCTCTCTACATTCATGGAAACCCTTCATGGCCTCATGTTCTTCCAAATTCTCAAAACTAGTGTCTCATTTTTTAATATTTTTCTAACGTTTATAAAGGATAACTTGGGAGTCAGTTATTTCCTAAGTGGGTTCCAGGAATCAACTCAGGCCATCATCTGCCCCCTACCCGTCACCTGCCCCCCCGTCACCTGCCCCCCACCCGTCACCTGCCCCCCACCCGTCACCTGCCCCCCACCTGTCACCTGCCCTCCACCCGTCACCTGCCCCCCACCCATTATCTTAACAGTTTCTCATTTCTTCTCCACAGCACAAAAAAGGAAAACATTTCTCCAGATTACCCGCTTACTCTTCTGGAAGGTCTGACAACCATTAGCCATTTTTGTCTTTTGGAACAGCCCATCCAACACAAAAAGGTACATTTTCTTTCCCCTGAGTCTGCTGCAAACTGCTTGTTTTGTTAGTCTGTACTAGTTAAGTGTATAATAATATATGAATGATGCAAATGACATGCAAATATATGTAAGATATTCAAATGAGAGCATAAATATGTATGGATTCTGCATGTTTGTTATGCAGATATGCAAGCTATGCAAATGTGTATACACACATAGGCATATAAACACAGTAGCTGAATGCCTTCAGCCTTTTTTTTTTTTTTTTTTTTTTGGTTTTTCAATACAGGGTTTCATTGTATAGCCTTGGCTATCCTGGACTCACTTTGTAGACTAGGCTGGCCTCGAACTCACAGTGATCCTCCTGCCTCTGCCTCCTGAGTGCTGGGATTGAAGAGTAAACATGTACGCCACCATACCCAGCTCTACCTTCACCTTTTACCCACTGTTCCCAGCTGGCAGTAGAGGTAAAATGTAAAGCAGATTTTAGGCTTATATGATGAGTGTGTGTGTGTGTGTGCGTGTGTGTGTGTGCGCATGCGTGCACAGGCAGATTTGTGAGCCCGTATACATGCATATGGAGACCAGAAGAAGAGCACTCCACCCTTTTGCCTTAAGGCAGCTCTCACGGAAGCAGAAGCTGTCTGCTTTGACCAGCCTGGCCAGCTGGCTGGTGAGCTCCCAGGATCCACCTGTCCTCTCTGGTACTGAAGTCACTGAAGGCATCCACAGCTGTGCCCTGCTTCTTATGAGCGCGTGCGGACGTGAACTCAGGTCCTCAGGCTTGCACAGCAAACAGCCTTGGTATTCACTGGCCCGTCTTCCGTGCCCTGCACTCACCTTAGTCTAAGTATTGTTTTTTTAACCTCCTGATGTGGTGAAACCTGAGGTGGCGGCTCCACACTGTCTAGCTAAGTCTTAAGACAAAAGCTGGGCCTGGTGGTAAATGCCCGCAGCACTTAGCAGTGGAGGGAAGGGATCAGGAGTTGAGTCATCTTTGGTGAGGTAGCAAGTTTGAGACCAGTCTGGGCTACATAAGACTCTTGCCACACCCTCTCCTCCTTCTTTTTTAAAGACCTGCTCTTAAAGAAAACAAAACAAAGCCAGACATGGTGGTGCATGCCTTTAATCCCAACACTTGGGAGGCAGAGGCAGGAGGATTGCTGTGAGTTTGAGGCCAGCCTGGTCTACAAAGTGAGTCCAGGACAGCCAAGGATACACAGAGAAGCCCTGTCTCAAAAAACAAAACAATAATAATAATAATAATAATAATAATAATAATAATAATAATAACAACAACAACAACAACAAAAGAAAGAAAAAGAAAAGAAAAAAACAAAACAAAACATAATATTAAAGTACACCTACTGTTTTGATTGATTTGAAAAAAATCTCAGTTTTTAATCCTAGTACTCCAAAAGCAGAGGCAGGTTGATCTCTGGTGAGTTCGAGGCCAGCCTGGTCTACAGATACAGAGTGAGTTCCAGAACAGCCAGAGCTACACAATAAAAAGACCCTGTCTCAAAAAAAGAAAAAGTTATAGTTTGAAGTGTTTCTTTCTCTAAAAACAAGCAGTAGGTTGACTCATATAGGGACAAATGTCACTTCCAGACTACCGCATGGGCGGTGACCCACGCTAAGTTGCAACAGCAGCGTCATCCCAGGTGAAAGGGGACTTGCTGGTGCAGTGAGCCTCGTGCACCCATTTGAACTTGCAGACTGCTGCCATAAGTGACCCGGTCAACCTGAGAAATGCCAAGAATGCCATTTTGGAAGAGCTGCCTCGGATTGTGAACACCATGGCCCTCATCTGGAATGTTCTCAGGAAGGAGGAAACCCAAAAGAGACCCGTGGACCTCCTGGGAGCCACGAAGGGATCCTCCTCCGTCTACTTTAAAACCACCAAGGTGGGTCTGTCAGAGTGCGGCTGCCTGAGTGCCAGGCGCCAGCTGAGCCGGCTGTGCTGCTTCCCCCCCCACCCCCCCACCCCACCCCACCCCACCCCCGCTGGCTTCACCATTTCTTCTGTCCCTCTGTAAGCCAGGCACGGTGACACATACCCATTGTCCCAGCACAAACAATATTGCTGCAAGTTGGAGGCAGCTGGATCTGCCTGCCTCTGCCTCCGAGTGCTGGGGTTACAGGTGTGCGCCCCACGCCCGGCTGTGGCGGTATTATCTAACGCGCTTTTACAGTCAGGAAAACACAGACACCTCATGTGTTTTAGAGTGAGCCTTTACCCAGGCCAAGCGGATGTCACCTCCTAAGCTGCCCTCCAACAGCTCCCAATCTCCCTCCCATTCCTTCTGCCTCTAAGAATCTCTGTTTGGGCTACTTCCTGTCCATAATCCCAAAGTACTCGCTCTCCATCTCTTCCTGTGAGCAACTTGAGAGTCCCTCCTCTGGGCCCACGGGGCTCTTTTCCTATCCCATGGCAATTCTCCTCCTCCCTCCTCATCATGCGTCATTTCTCCCAAGATCCTCTTGGTCTTCAAAAGCCTATGAACCTTAGCCACGCCTATCCCACTTGCTTGTCCAGGTGTATCAGCTTTTTATTGGTCAAACAGGAGTAAGTTTTTAGGCAAGGTTACACAGCAATATTTGGGGTACATTAAAAGACAGCAAGCAGTAATTAGCATCAAAGTACATCCGACCAACCTCCAGCAGGTCCCTTGAGATGCTGGCACTCTGCTGTGGTGGGGAGAAAAGGTGCCTAAGAGAGCCGTAAGCATGTGGAGCTCCGCCCCTCCATGAGGAGACCTTTCTCCTGTGGTGTAAATTACCCACGTCCCTGTGGATCGTCCCAGTTACGCTGCCTCTGAAGCCTGGTGACCCGAGTCTGATGCTCCAAACCCACGCACACAGAGGCTGGAGGGGAGGACTGACGCCTGAGAGTCATCCTCTAACCTCCCCGTGTACCCGGGTGCACACGTGTGTGTACCCGTGTGCACACACACATATCTCACACATCTCTCTCATACTAATTATAAGTAAAAGTCAGAGTTAGTGAACTCTTAAAAGATTATAAGCTGGGCATGGTAGCACACACCATTAACCCCAGCACTCAGCAGGTAGAGGCGGATGGGGGACTTTGAGTTTAAGCTTGGTCGCCATAGTAACTTCCAGGCTACATAGTGAGACTCTATCTTAAACAAGCTCTTAGGTTTACCAAGCTGGACATCATTGCTTTGCTCTGTCACTGGTGCCCTTTCGCGGTGAACAGGTGGTCACATCTCTGCAGGAAAACTGAGCCCAGGAGGGATGTCTGTGCTGGCTCACGCTGTTTGTGGAAACCTGCTCCTGTCAGGTCCAGGAAACGCTTGGTAGCTCTCACTCATTCTGTGTGAGCCTCAGCTTCCGTGTCTGTAAGCGGAGGCTGTTGCTTGGCTCTCCTGCCTCATGGGCGGGTGCACTGATTGCAATAAACGTAAAGGCTTCATCTTCTGCTGTGGAGCAAGCGAGCAGTGAGGACACAGTGCTCGGTGGCCTCTGCCTTGCACCCGACCTGCTGGGCCAGCTAGACCAAACCCTGCCCTCATGGCAGAGGCCAGGATGAGAAGAGGGCGGCGCACTCTCAGGAGAGGCAGTGTGGTCTGATAGTGCCCAGCAGGAAGCTGGCTAGTGTGTGGTGTCAGGGAGGGCGCAGTGCAGCACGGGGCAGAGTGGCAGATCTGAGACCAGGGTAGGAAGGCTGAACCAGAGCAGAGTGTTTGGGGCAGGGAGTGGCTGCTTACAAGAATCTGGAGAAGCCAAAGGCAGAGTTTATAGAGATGGCTAGGACCAGGTTCCAGCTTTATCCTGAATTGCTTAACTAATACAATTTGGTGGCCGCTACATACTTTTAAAACTTGAAAATTAGGGACGGGCAAGGTGATACACGCCTTTAATCCCAGCACTCCGGAGGCAGAGGCAGGCGGACCTCTGTGAGTTCAAGGCCAGCCTGGTCTACAAAGGGTATCTAGGACAACAGCCAGAGCTACACACAGAAACTCTGTCTAAAAATTTAAAAAAAAAAAAAAGCACCCTCCTTTAAATGCCTTGGCACGGCTCACTTTACCAGGTAACACTACAGCTGACATGGTGGGGGAAAAGGCAGATTGCAATGCTGAAATTATGACCCTGTACGTGAGACTGATGTGTTTATGTACTCCAATAAATGTGCCCTGGGCCTTAAAAGCAGGGAACCCCAGGTTCCTGTCCAAAATAGAAATTATGGGCCTTGCTGAAAGTCAAGATTTTGAACTCTGTTAAGACTAACATGATGTTTGGCTAACGTGTTTGTTGAATAAATACATCTGTAAATTTTTTAAAAATTGAAAATTAACTTTCCTAATGACCCTAAGCTTTCTCCCAGCTGCTACAGATAAACATTTCCGTGGGATTTCCTTGTGGGAGAGAGCAGCTCAGTGGGAAAGCACCTGCTGAGCATGCTCAGACCCTGGGGCCCGTCTCCAGTGCTGCAGAGGAATGCACACGAACAGGCACATCCACAGATGCACACACCTATAGGGGCACATACAGGTACACATACAGGTGTGCACACAAGCACCCATGGCCAGGGCTAGTTACTATGTCAAGACTGTGTCCCCATCCTGGCCACTCACATCCTGCGCTTGCAAGAGGGCTCGGCCCCCTCTTCTCCCAGTGTCCTCAGCTGTGATGCACACTACTGGAGTTCTGAGTCAGTTCTTACTGTGGGGGCCACCAAAGTGTCATCAGGTAAGGGCCCTGATGCCACTTGATGAAGACCTTTTACTTTGCAATTAACTCTTGTTTTTCTGTTTACCAGACCATAAGACAAAAAATCTTAGACTTGCTGAACCCCTTGACAGGCCATCTAGGGGTTCAGCTGATAGCTGCGGTTGCTACTGTGTGGAGCAGAAAGCAGGCACGGCGACACAGCAAGACGAAGGTGGGTTGAAGGTGGGGAGGACGCGGTGGAACGGCGTGGTGGGAGGGCGCAGTGCAGGCAGTGCCTACTGCTGATGCCCTGAGTCCCCCTCCACCCCCTGCCCCTGTGGCCCATAAAGTGGAAGGAGGGAACTGGTTTCCCGCCAGTTGTTCTCTGCCCTGCTCATGCACACTGTAGCACATGTGCCACAGCTCACAGCATCCCCACACATGTGTGCTCACACAGACATGCACGTAGGTACATACTACAGTGACATCTGATTTCTTCCTTCAGGAGCAGCCACTGTGGAGGGCTGTATATGTGCCGTTTTGTCTTTGTTTTGTTTTGTTTTTCCCCTATAAGCGTTCAAGGAAGTCTTTTCCTCTGGACAGATTGTCCCCACGGCAAGCGCATCCCAGCACACCCTTGTCGATCTGGTCTGCGCTCTCAGCACGCTGCAGACAGACTCGGTGCTGCAGCTGGTGAAGGAGGTGGTGAAGAGGCCACTGCAGATCAAAGGGGATGAGGTGAGGAGCCCAGGAGCAGGCTCTGGGGAGTGCACAGGCGGGTGGCAGGCGCCCTTCCTAGTGTGTCTCCTATAAACGGTGACCCAGAGGGAACACAGGCATCAAGAGCAAGAGAGAGCTGGGCATGGTGGTGCACACTTTTAACCCCAGCACTTGGGAGGCAGAGGCAGGAGATTGCTGTGAGTTCAAGGCCAGCCTGGTCTACAAAGTGAGTCCAGGACAGCCAGGGCTACACAGAGAAACCCTGTCTTGGAAAAAAAAAAAAAAAACAAGAGCAAGAGAGAATTCATTGGGTTGTACAGAAGGGCCGTCACTGTATTGTTTCTCAGTGGGAGCTACCTGAGGTTAGCTTGCCTGTCCCTGATGCCACACACAGTGCCTGGTGCTCAACTGTTAGCACCTTCTAGAAAGAGGAAACAACACCTGCCTTTAGCAACTGCCAGCATGAAAGGTGTGGAAAGTAAACAAAGCCAGACTCTGAGAGGGGTGCAGGCGCCTGTGATTGAGCTGCAGGGCACTGTGGGCCGGCAGGGGGAGGGGCTGGGCTTGTTTCTGCTCTGTGTGTGTTGGTGACTGAGGGACAGAGCGGCTAGGCATGGACAGTGAGCCCAAATGAGTCAGGGGAGGTGGGGTCACCGTGGAAGCAGGCAGGAGGGGGTCAGTTTATGGGATTAGGCCTTCTGGAATTGCTCTCCGTTGTTCATGGAAGTTAGGCCTGACCCTCCCACGGAGCCTGAGAAATACTTCAAAACGTCGCTGAGACAGGCATTGCTGAGCTGTACAAGGCGCACACTCAGGGACAGCGGGAGCAGTGACAGTCCTTAGCTCTTACGGGAAGCCACTCTAGGAAGGCAGGTGTGGAGCTGTGGTTACAGACTTTCAGGGATAAACAGTGGGTTCTCTTGGCAACCCCGAGTTTTCTCTGCAGGCGCTCTCATCTGACTGACAGGGCTTTGGCCAGTGTTGACTCAGATTTCCTGTGTGAGAGAGAGCAGTTAGAGGGAACTCAGCAGTCAAGGCTGTAGAGAGAATCCGTCAAGGGCGAGTTAAAACATTGAGAAGCCAGAACTTAGCCAACAGTTGGGGAAGAAGAGAGCCTGTGGGGCTGGAGAGATGGCTCAGAGGTTAAGGGCACTGACCGCTCTTCCAAAGGTCCTGAGTTCAACTCCCAGCAACCACATGATGGCTCACAACCATTCATAATGAGATCTGGTGCCCTCTTCTGGCCTGCACGATTTACAGGCAGGTAGAACACTGTATGTAACAAATAAATGAATAAATTTAAAAAGAAGAAGAAGAGGAGAGCCTGTGAGCTGCAGAGAAGCAGAAGGCTTCAGAGTGTGGCTGTAAATCGACTCTGCTTAAAAAGAAATAAAAATACCTAGTCTGAGGCAAATGTGGTGGCACATTTCTGGGAAGACATACTGAAATTATCCTGAGGGGTATGTCCCACAGGGAAAAGTCACGAAGCAGCATAATTAAAATTCATGCATGCGGCCATCAGATCAGAGCTAGATGTCTCTACCTCAGGTGTTGTCTCTGTGAACCTGCGGGCTGCCGGCCCTGTCAGTGAGCGTCCAGCTGGCAGCTCAGCTCCAGGCTCACTGACCTTAGGCTGCCTTCAGTGCCTGCTAGAGATGGCGAGCTCTTCTTCTGGAGCATTATGGAGTCCTCCTCAGCCAGTGTCCGTCTGCGGGTGCTTAACAGAAGATACCTTTAGTTCTCAGGGATGACAGCAATGCACCATGAAGCCCCTGACAGCTCTAGCGAGCTAACAACCCTTTAGCAAGACCCTGTCTAGTCACACACGAACTGTGCCCTCATGAGTAGGAAGCAGAGTAGACTGAAATTGTGTTGTTTCGGTTTGTTTTATCTAGATTCTAAGTTGAAAAATAACTAAAAAAGGAAGGTCACACTAAGAACACTTGGGGCAGAGACAGAATCAGCCAGGTGCTTACGGAACAGAAGGGCCAGGACACAGACCCCTCCGTGTTTGTTAGAGCCCCGCCTCTGGCCTCCCAGGATGTTGGTTGTCAGTTGCCTCCCGCTCTTGTGCCTAGATATGAAAGCAGGTTGGCCAGAGAGAGGAGCAAGATTGAGGGCCTGACGGGCAGGCGCACCCTTTGCCTGTTTGTATTCAGGAGTGGTGGCAAGGCCCTCAGGGAGCCCCTGTCAGGGCCGTGGGTGGAAGGAAGCACTCGTCCTGCACACTGCGCTCACAGCTGGTGGAGCCTCTTAGGATTTCATTTCTTCACATTACATGAAAGTCTATAGAAACTCTACCTTCTTGTCTGGAGGGTGTGAAAAAGGAACTGAGTTTTGCTGTAATTAAAGTATGGTGTTTCTCTGGTTGTCTTAATTTGATTTCTATACATAGCTTTCTAAGAAAAACAGAAAAGGTGTATTTGGAACCATTTTTCCTATAATTCCAGCTACTTTGGACTTAAGGAAGTCTGAGCTAGGCAGGGCAAGCTCTTACACCAAGGGCTGGTTCCTTCTCTTGTCTGGAGGCCATGCTGTGCGTGTATTAGGGTTCACATTCGCCTCAGCTCTCTGTCTGGGGAAGTCAGGCCCTCGCAGGCACTGTTGCCCTGCTGTATGCTAGTGGTGTACAGCAGGTTTTACACAAAAGATTCCATGGCTCAAACCTCCATTGTATTAGTGTCAACTGTTATTTTCCCGTCACTTTACCGCAGTACCTATCAGAGCAGTCAGAAGGGAGACATGCGTATCTGGCTCATAGCTTCCAAGGCTCCATCCCTTGTGGTAGAGAAGACACCATGAGGCCGCTCAGATCACGGTGGCACCAGGAGTGTATGTGGAGGCTTCATGTCACAGCAGACCAAGAAGAGAGATAGATGAGGGACTAGGATATGACTTCCAAAGGGCTGCCCCCCCCCCCCAGTGAGAGGCCTCATCCACCCCAAAAGGTCCCATAGACTCCCCAAAAGTACTTCATTTGGGAAGCGGTGTGCGCAGCCTGAGCTTGTGGGGACAGTTCGGACTCCTAGCAGCCGCAGGCCTGTTGAGTTCTTTTCTGTCTCCCTTCCTACCTTCCTGCAGTGACTGGGCTTGCCTTCCTTTTCAGAAGTCTCCCCTGGTGGACATCCCTGTGTTGCAGTTCTGCTACGCCTTCATCCAGAGGTAATGGCTTCTCCTCCCGCATGCCTGCGTTGCAAGGTGCTGCCGCCTCAGGGACTGTGAGGAGCAACTTGGCTTTAGCTCAGAGAGAGTCCTAAGTGTCCTCACTTTTCCCTGGGCATCGGCATGGCCTCAGTATCTGTACTTCTGTTTTTCTGAAGAGCTGAACTTACTTTGGTGTTTTTTGAGACAGGGTCTCTCTGTGTGTAGCCTTGGCTGTCCTGGACTCACTCTGTAGACCAGGCTGGCCTCGAATTCAGGAACTGCCTACCTCTGCCTCCCCGAGTGCTGGGATTAAAGGTGTATGCTACCACACCTTGAGTTGACATTTTAAACATCTATGTGCTACAGCAGGAGCTGTGCATGCCTTTAATCCCAGCACGCAGGGAGGCAGAGGCAGGTGGATCCTGAGTTCGAGGCCAGCCTGGACTACAGAGTGAGTCCAGAATAGCCAAGGCTAACAGAGAAACCCTGTCACAAAAAAAAAAAAAAAAAAAAAAACAAAGAACACCTATGTGCCACCCATTGAATACTTTAAGTCAGCAAGGCTTTGCGTGAGGACCAGTAAGCTTTACAAGGTTTGGGCTGATATGAAATTAACTTTTAAAGACCTGCAGCTAGGAAAGTGTAAGAGGCCCCTTGGAGAAACAGGAGAAATGGCTTTGAGTGCTGCGAAGGGCTTCCTGCGGCTTTTGCCAGGTGATGTCTGATTGGGTTTACTCAGCTGAATCTCAGTCTGGGTTGTAGCTGGTGTGCAGGGGATTCCCCAGTGTGCAGAGAGCACTGTGGCTACACCCCTGACACAGCCTGGGTAGGGCCATCTGTGTTGGGGTAAGTGAGAGATGGAGGCTCCCCTCAGTCAGCCATGACTCCTACCCCCAAAATCCCACGGCCTCCCCAAACAGCGCCTCCATCTGGAGACCATGTGTTTGTCCATCGGGACTGTGGGGGTGGGGCCCACAAGGGGGCGGGGCTCACCGTAAATAACCCTGACGACCCAGTGCAGTCCCCTCGGCTCATGCAGTTGATGCCTCAGCAACACCCACTCTTCACAGTCTGTGTCTACAGAAAGGTAAACTGAGAGCTGTAATCCCAGTGGCCAGTGGGTTGACTTTTAAGTTCAAACAAGCAGTCTTGACTCACGAGCATCTTTGCAGTCCTCTGGCCTAGTCACGTGCCCTGTGGGTAGACACTGTCGTGACGCCAGCTGACCTCAGTGGCAGCTTCAGGGCAGGTTTTCATCATCCCTCTGCTACAGGGGAGGAGCCACCAAGGTGGAACAAAAGGCAGTGAGGTAGGCGACAGAGTGTGGACCCCGGGCGCCCTCCCGACTGCATCTGCGCTTTGGCAAACTGTGCTGCAGTGATGTCAGCACTGCCCGAGAGGCCTGACGTGTGAGCTGGCCTGGCAGTGGTCACTGGCGGGCATCAGCTTCCTTCCTGCCTGCTGCATCTTAACCACCGGTGATGCATGGCCAACAAGGAAAAAGCTGGCCAGCTGGCTGAGGCTTTTATTTATAGACAGTGAAACCCAGAGCACCCCAAATGTCAGGGGCTGAGCTCCAGGTACCCTAATTGCAGATGCTTTCCCCAGTGCTAAAAGCGAGCTTGCACAGACTGTAATAGACTAAAGGAGGCAGGCCTCAGCCAGCCAGCTGTGCTGCTCGCCCGCAGCCCACCCATCCCGTCTGCTTCCCAGCATCTCAAACGCGCTTCCGTGTGTCAGACTTAGGTTATTGTTCCCCGTTTTTGCCTTTCAAACAGGCTCCCCACACCAGACCTGCAGGAGACCTTCCCGTCACTCCTGGCCGTCCTGAAGGAGTCTGTGCAGCTGAACCTGGCTCCCCCAGGGTATTTTCTGCTGCTCAGGTATGAAGTCTCCATATTCACACAGACAGTGTCTTCCGCAGAAACACCTTTTGTTGCCGTAACGTTGTGACCAGAAGCTGACTCTCTCAACAGCATGCTGAATGACTTCGTGACGAGAACACCCAACCTGGAAAACCGGAAGGACCAAAGGGACCTGCAGGTGTGTGTGTGTGTGAGAACGTTCCAGAAGGTTGGTAGTCCACAGCGCTGTGCTTACACCTTACTCAGAATTGCAGCTTGGCTTTGCCCATGTCCTGAGTCTCTGCCATCAGCGGACATGAAGCAGTTGGGCCAGGGTTTTCTTGTGTCAGACAGAGCCACCTGGTGGGGAGTCTGTAAGATGCCATCCCACTTGCCATCTGTGAGGCAGGAATCCTTTCCCTCCCGGGAAGCCTTCCTTAAAACCTTCTCTTTCTTTGCCCCGATATAAAAGCAATGCGTGTTCATAAAAATAAAAAAAAATCTAAAATACTAGAAACAGTAAGGCTTAGCCGCATGGCGGTTCATGCCCATAATCGTAGCACTTGAGGCCAGAATGCTAAAACTGGAGTGCTGAGGCGTTGGGTGGTGGTGCTGTCACTGTGAGTGCTGAGGCAGGGGAGTCACTGTGAGTTCTATTACACATGGTGAGTTCCATGGCTTCTTAGTGAGACTCCATCTCAAAAAAAAAAAGTCATGACACTTAGAACATCACTATTCCACAGTTGCTGGTATTGAGTCTGGCTGTTTTCTTTACCAGTTTAACCACAGATGCTCAGCATTCCTTAGCTGGAAAACCAGCTGTTACAGAGAGGTCACCAGAGATGACCACCCAGACACAGTTTATATAGTCAACTGAGCGTCTTTATTCCACCAGCTGCGGCGACACTCAGGTACTGGGGACCTCCAGCAAGCATTTAGACCAAGGGTCTTTGTAAAAGCAGAACAAGTTTGTGTCGACTCTGTGAGTTTCACATCATGCACATCAGTGCCCCTCACCTCCCCTCACCTCCCCAGCCCTCCGCCCTCGCAACCTCCCGACCCAACAGAAAATAAAACACAAAACAACCAAACAGCTGTAGCACGTCACAGTGTGTCACAGTCCACCCCTCTATCCACACATCTTTCCTCGCAAATGTTCGTTGCCGTGAGTCACTGTTCTGCTTCGAGGCCTCTGGCTTCTGCTGCTCTATCAGTGCTGGACCGTCACCGGGACGCGTCTTTTACGTCTTGTTGTTGTTGCCCTGTGTCATGGAGAGGACTGGCCCTTTTACATGGTCCAGCAGATCATAGACAGGTTAGATGTTATCTGCTCAGCCCTGCATCTGGGGCTAGGTAGGAGCTGAGTTTGTCCGCTATCTGTGCTTACACCAGCCCACACCAGCAGGGGGAGCTCTTCAGCACTTCCCTGGCCTAGGTTACCCAGTGCTGCAGCCAGCAAGGTGGAGAGCCAGCTCTCCCTCTCTCATGCCCTCGGGCCAGGCTCACCAGCATCCACGCCCCCAGAGCCAGCTGTACTGTGCTGCCCAGGCACAGTGACACGCTCCCCACCCCACCTGCATCCTGTTAGCTCACTTAGCAGCTGCAGGGGGAGATTTACACAAGCAAGCAGTTGAACAGAGGCTAAGATAAGTTAGCTGGGGCGTCTTGGCCTCTGGTCCTAGAACAGAGTTGGGTAATTTTCCACAGGATTCTCCATCAAGGAGATCAAATCCTTCTTAAACCTAAAATGGCCTGAGCAAAAGTAAAAGAGGGTGTTTTGTTGTTGTTGTTGTTGTTGTTGTTGTTGTTGTTGTTGTTTGTCATTCTTCTGCAGCTCTAGGGATGAAACTCAGGCCTTTGCACTTGGCAAGCACTAGAAAAGTGTCCTACCACCAAACCCCATCTCAGCCCTTTGTTTTCTGTTTTTCTATTTTGATTTTCTTAAGACAGAGTTTCTCTGTGTAGCCCTGGCTGTGCTGGACTCACTCTGTAGACCAGGATGGCCTTGAACTTACAGAGATCAACCTGCCTCTGCCACCGAAGTGCTGGGATTAAAGGTGTGCGCCACCATGGCCAGCTATTGTTATATTATTGTTATTGTTATGTTATTATTATTACTATTATCATCATCATCATCTTAGGTTAATGGGCAAAGCAGTGGGTTTCATCGTGGTGTCTTTGTACATCTGTGTCATTAGATTTCACTCCAGGTCATTTCCCTTCCTCTCCCGTCAGTCACTTTCTGCTCTCCTCCTGTGCGTCTCCCACCATCCTTGTGTCTCCCACCTCCCTGAAGAGTGTGTCTGCCCCACTCACAATCACATTCTGGTTTCATGACCTACACACACACACACACACACACACACACACACACACACACACACAGTGTGCATACACATTTATAGAAAATTCACAATATTTGTTTTCTGAGTGTTACAATATTTCGTATCAGGAGATGGCTCAGTGATTAAGAGCCCTGGCTGCTCGTGCAGAGAGCCCATATGGCAACTCACTACTGTCCGTGGTATCTCCAGTTCCATGTGATCTGGCACCCTCTTGTGGCCACCAGTGGTACTGCATACACTTGGCACACAGATACACTTGCAGACAAATCACAGTAAAATAAGAATGAGTTTCTATAAGCTCTTCACTGGCTTAAATAGGCAGCATGTTGTTCCAGGGGTTCCAGCAGGCAAGTAATAGAAGTTGCTTTTCTAGATGAAGGGGGACCGAGACATCAAACCGTGAGAAACCCGATTATCAGTTATTCTCTGTACAGGAGTAGAGGGACAAAACACATTAACAGCGAAACCCTGGAGCTTGTTGTCAAGCATGAGGTTACTCACTGCCAGAGCTTAAGCACGGAATGATTTCACACTCCCCGAGGATGTTTGTGGCTTCTTCCTGCTTTCCAAGAGGGCGTGGTAGCAGCCTGTCCTGCCCAGTGGTGAGTGAGCTGCCTCTGGAGCCCTCGCTGTAAGGCTGGGCTGTGAGGCCTACCACTGCCGGCACTAAAAGAAGACAGTGCCATATATACTTGAGTTCATTTATAGTTTTGACCAAAAATAAAGGGAGAGAAATTCTCCTGCCTCTGCCTTCCCCACACCTAGCTGCCAGGTTTAGAAAGGACAGGAAAAAGGCCAGGAGATAGCATATGCACACTTACATGTGACCCTCGCTCACTGTAGCCTGGACAGAGTTGTTTTCCTGACAGGGACAAGGGCTCTTTGCTGAGCTCTGGTCCTCCCAACACATTTCTCTAGGTAGCTACAAGTGCAAAGTCACGTTTGGAAAGTAGGTCCTGGTTACCTGGGCTGCGTTACAATTGCCCTGGTTTCTTGTGCACTCCTCAGTCCCAAGCGGTTTGGGACTCAGTGACATCTTAGTTGCATAGGTGCATGGAGTCCATCAGAGGCACCTGAGGTGTTTAAATTAAAAAGGATCTAAGCTGCTCACTCTAACAGGTCAAAGCACCTTTAAAGAGCAGAGCTGAGGGCAACAGGAGCCAAAGCTGGAAGCTAATGAGTGTCTCCCCTAGTGGCGTGATCAGTAACTCAATCACTGGTTGGTTGGGTTTTAGTAGGGTATTTCCGTCTTGACAGCTTTCCCCACCTCTGAAGACATCACTGATGTGATGAACCAGTCATTTTTGGTCTCTTCTGGTGATAGAGAGTGAAGAGAAGTGGCTTTTATGTTTCCCTGGAATCCACTTAAAGTGACAGCATTGTAGAACAAAAGTTACCCTCCTGCAGAATTGTGACAGGGCATAATTAACATTTAAAGTACCCTGTAACACAAGTAGCCAGTGCAAAACATAGCTCTCGCTGCAAAGGGAATTGGAGTTTATTCTGAGCTAAATATGAGTGGCCGTGCCCCGAAGCATGGGTTTGGGTAGCTGTGAATAATACATCCCAGCTCCAGAAGCAATTTTGATTGTCACA
This sequence comes from Acomys minous, assembly GCF_964271855.1. Taxonomy (NCBI): domain Eukaryota; kingdom Metazoa; phylum Chordata; class Mammalia; order Rodentia; family Muridae; genus Acomys; species Acomys minous. The sequence goes on along the minus strand of NC_140492.1, from coordinate 4,754,572 downwards.
AAACATGACCGCCATAGAGCAAGGCCTGCTCAGTAGTCAGGGAGGCAGGTGACCGGCAAGCCAGCATCTCCGCTTTAGGCCAGAGGCTAGCCGATGAAGTGCTTGGCTTTTCGGCTGGTTTTTTCTGAGAGTTTAAAGGATGTTAAATCAGGCAGAGGTGCGGAGGTGACTGGCTGCTACTGACCCGAAGGAGCTGCATCTGCGCCTTCTAGTTCTCCTTGCCGCAGCGTCTAACGAGTGTGTGGCTGGTTCTGGGGATGAAGCTCAGCTGGCTCAGAATACACTATAGAGTGCTGTCGGGGACAGGAGAGTCGGATCAGTGACCAAGAACACGTGTCGTCCTTGCAGGGGACCCAAGTTTGGTTGTCAGGACCCACGTAGTAACGCTCAACCATTTGTAACTCCAGATCCAGGGAATTTAATTCCCTTTTCTGTCTCCATGAGTGAGAAATCAGGCGCTTCCACAGCTGCCTTCAAAGCGGCTCAACATCACCACTAAGTCACATCATCGCCAGTCGCCAAATCCCTTTAAAAGGTCCCCACCGTCCCTGATCACTCTCTCGCTCCCTCCTGTGTCCCCTCCCCCATGTCCCACTCTGAGATGGCCTTTCAATCCCCCTCCCCTGATAAATCTGTTTCATGGTGTGACCTTGGTGGCATACCTTGGCCCAGACCTGCTGAAGTATTCTTTCACTAAATCTGAACACTATGTGAATCAGGCACACATATGGTGCACACACATACATGTAGGCAAAACATTCATATACATAAAAAGTAAATTTTTAACATTTTAATAAATTCTCTGTTAAGAGTCCTTTTAGTCTGATGGTGGCACTTAGAAGGCAGAGGCAGGCAGAGAAACCTTGTCTTGGAAAACCAAAAACAACAACAAAGTCCTTTTATATAAGCCAGAGTGTTGGTACTAGTTTTTAATGCCACCACCACCAACAACAACAACAATGAAAACCCAATAAATAGCACTTAATTAAAATCCTCTAGAATTCAGTTTATTGTGTGACTGTTTCCTGAGGAAGTGAACACACATCCCAGATAGGAACCACCAATGACAGACCAAAGGAAGGATCCTCCAAAGTCCAACCTGGGGAAACAGTGCATTTTACTGGGGTGACTTACAGGAACATGGGCAAGGGTTCCTCACAGGAACAGAAGTGTCTCAAAGGCATCACCAAAGCCCACCCCAGCAGAGTGGCAGCTGGGAAAACTGAGAACCTGGTGCGCACTGCACAGGCTGCAGGCGGCTCAGGCGTTGCTGAGGGCCTCTTTCATGGCCTCGCAGCTTGCCTGGGCTCTGGCTCTTCCTGGCAGCATGGCTCTGGTTTTAATTTTGTTGGTTGCTTTACAATGTGAGGGGAGAGGGAATTGGAACCCAGGGCTGTGTGTATGCTGGGAAAGCACTCCTGGCCCAGGAGTGTATAATTTTTGCTTTAACAACTAAAACTTTTTTTTAAATTAGAGTAACCAAATCTGTAGGGCTCTGTCCCCAGCCAGTGCCAGCAGGTGTTCTCCTGCTTCTTTCAGTGTGACAGTGTGACTTCAGTGTGACTTCAGGCAGAAGCCTCGTGGATGTGTCTTTGAACAAGGGGTCCTGGAGGCTGGTGGTGCCATTCAGAAGATGGTGGAACCATTAGGGGTGGGAGCCTGTCCTGGAGAAGTGTGTCCCTGACAGAGCTTTAGGGCTCCATGACCAGGCCTGCGCGGTCTGCTTTCCTCTCTGCCTCCTGAGGTGAATGAAGTACGCTCATCTAACTCCACATGGCCGCCATGTAAGAACTGGTCCCTCAAACTGTTAGCCAGAGTTACCCCTGTTATAATAATGATTAAGATGCCACCGCACGCCGGGTGTGGTGACGCACACCTGTAACCTCAGCACTCAGGGAGGCAGAGGCAGGCCCGGTCTACAGAGTAAGTTCAGCACGGCCAGGGCTACACAGACACAGAGAAACCCTGGGGTGGAGTGGGGGTGAAATGCCACCACAACAGTTCTGGTAGAAAGGTTTATTATGGGGAAGATATTTGGTCACAGCAATGAGAAAAGAGACTACTAGAAGCCCCACACAGCTAAGTTCAGCCACTGGTCCCCCTACACGAGCCAAAAGGGCCAACGAAGGGCCCCAGCGGCCCCAGGTTGACCTCAGAGCCCGGGCAGGCACCTCAGGGTTAAGTAGAGCAGTAATGGAGGCCCAGGCAGGAGATGCTCATGGCAGTCCTGGTTAGGGTGTGGTCGGCCTGTGGTGTCAGCACTGGTTCTGTGGGAGGGATTGCTGTCTTCAGTGGGGGCCACTGTCTGGTTCTGATGAGATTACTGCCATTATGGTTTGGAATCCATTGCTTAGGGGTAGGTTGAGGCCCATGTCAGCTCATCAACTGGCATCTTGAGGAAGAATGAGTAGGCTCGTGCAGAGCCGCAGAGGGGCAAGATGGGAGAGACACAGTGACTGCCTGACACCTCAGATGAGATCATTGCAAGATGACGTTATGGCATGTCAGTGTCGGTTATTTGAAGCACCTCTCAGCCACCATGAGGGCTTGGGGGGAGAGGGAGAGGGAGAGAGAGAGAGAGAGAGAGAGAGAGAGAATGAGAGAGAGAAGAGAAAGAGGGCGAGGAGCCAAAATATCTGGACTATATATTGAAGGGAAGCCCCTGCCCCTGGGCTGGAAAGTTCAGGGTAGAGGGTGAGGTATGTCAGCCACACCCTGCAGCAGGTAGGGACCAAGGGATGCTGGGAGAACGTGGGAGGCTAGCTCTACTTTGGTGTGATCTGAAACCCAACAGTGACCTTGTCAGAGCAAATTGAAGGAGGTAATGAAGTGGCTGCGGATCTGCAGCATCGCAGTGGCCACCATCACTGGGTGTTCATCAGCCCTGTGGAGTCCATTAAGTAGGCGCGGCTGCTTCTGGGAACTTCAGTTGACACTAAGGTTAAGTTCTCAGATGTTCGCACAGCTGCCCTCCGTTGGTGACACGTGCAGTAGTGGTATCTACTGGGGCTTTCTGTGAGTCTAGCTACTGACCTAAAATCTTCCTTCTTTTTTGAGGGGGAGCTCGCCGGCTCCTTTAAGGGCTTCTAGGGGAGTCCTGTCTGTGGCTACGTGACTCTAACTGAGAATGGCAGATGCTTGTGGAGACAACATGACTCCAGCCTGGGTCTTTTAGCCATTGGGGCTCTCTCAGTACCAGCCTGGCCCTGCTCGCTGTGTGGCTGAGGCTGACCTTGGACTTCTGATCCTCCACCCATCAGTCCTCCATGATGTGCTCTGCCAACTGAGCTACACCTCCAGTGTCTGTGTGTGTGTGTCTGTGTATGTGTGTGTCTGTGTGTGTGTGTCTGTGTATGTGTGTGTCTGTGTCTATGTGTGTGTGTGTGTGTGATTTTTCTCTTTTTGTTGTTGTTTTTGAGTTGTTGTGGGTTTTTTAAAAAGTTTTTTTATTTATTTAATGTATGAGTGCTCTATCTGCATGTGCCAGAAGAGGGCATCAGAAAGACAGGGTTTCTCTGTGTAGCTCTGGCTGTCCTGGACTTGCTTTGTAAACCAGGCTGGCCTGGAACTCACAGAGATCCGCCTGCCTCTGCTTCCCAAGTGCTGGATTAAAGGCATGCACCACCACTGCCTGGCTGTGTTTCTCCTCTTTGTTTCTCTTTTTTGGAGGGGTGTGTGTGTGTGTGTGTGTGTGTGTGTGTGTGTGTGTGTGTGTGTGTGTGTTTGACCGTGTGCATACATGCAAAGGCCAGAGGAGGCTATTGGCGTCTTCTTCTGACACTCTTGCCTTACTCCCTTAAGGCAGGGCCACTCGTGGACCTGGAGCAGGACTGGCCTCCAGCGAGGCTCAGCGATGCTTCTGTCTGAACCTGCCAACACTGGGCTCACAGGCCCCTGTGTGGGCACTGGAGCTTTGAACTCAGACCCTCATGTTTGCCCAGTGCTCTTGCCCATGGCCCTGGCCAGCCTCCTGTCTGGTGACACTTCTAGTTGTAAATAGCTTCACCCAAAAGAGCCAGCTTATTTATTTATTTGTGTTTCTTCTTATTACTATTAAAAGATGTATTTCTCATGCAAATAGAAGACTACAGCAGTTTATTTTAAAGACATGCTTGTTTAAGGTAGAGTCTCACTGTGCCCCTGACTGAATATTCTCTCTGCCTCCCAAGTGTTGGGGTTTCAAACATGCTCTGCTGCACACAGCTCGCTTTACAAAGACCTTAATTGGCTTTACTGTGGTTGTAGAATAGGGCAGCACTTCATCCCATAAAATAGAGTGTGTGTCCTAGTGAGCTGAGCTGAGGACTCTGGTTCTGCAGACAAAGAGAGGCTGAGGAAAACAAAGCTGAAGGGTAGAAACCACCGCAGAGGCTCTCCTCCTCAGGAGTGGAAGGGAGGCAGGACAGCAGCGTGCAGTTGGTTCCTGTGGCCTTGCTTCCGCGTGTGGACGATGGCAGAGGGAGCATTGGCACCACGCCAGTAAGTGGAGCTGGGCACGAGTGCTCGGCTGGGCGGGTAGCGCTAACCCAGCAGCTTAGCACACAAGGCGGCGTCCTGCAGTTTTCACTTCACACCGCCACACAGCATGGCCCAGGGGAACCAGGAGATCGGTCTTCTTCATCCGTCCTGCTGACTTCCGAGCTCTGTGCTGTGTGTCTGTCAGCTGGTCGTGAACACGGCAGTCATTAGCCCCATATGCTAAGTGCAGACTTGAAGTGTGGCTGGTCAGAATCACGCGTACCATAGGTGTGCAGTACACACAGGTGTGCACAGTCTGGCAAGGAAAAAGCTGCAGAGTCGTAATAGTGATTATGGCGTTCGTACTTGCTGCTTTTAGGTAGAGAACCTATTATTAAAATCTGCCATCCCAGCTGCCCTTCGCCTCGCGGCATGGCTCACTGGGAGTCTAAAGGCCAGCACTGGCTCACGCGGTAGCCTGTGGCCTGTTTATGTCCAACCCTCCTGTGCGCCTCAACTTCCCTTCTCCTCAACTAAGTCCTGTTTGCTTCTGTTGGCTTTCCAGGAAATCACTCAAAAAATCCTGGAAGCTGTAGGGACCATTGCTGGCTCCTCCTTGGAGCAAACCAGCTGGCTCAGCAGAAACCTAGAGGTGAAAGCCCAGCCTCAGGTCGCCCTGGACGAATCTGACGCCGAAGATGATGTGCACGGTATGTGGGGAGAGCAGGGTTGGGAAGAAACGCCTCGGCCAGCAGTCTGAGTTTGGGGTTTTGGGTTTGGTTTTGGTTCTAGTTTTTTGAGGTAGGGTTTCTCTGTGTAGCCTTGGCTGTCCTAGACTCACTTTGTAGAATAGGCTGGCCTCGAACTCACAGTGATCCACCTGCCTCTGCCTCCCAGAATGCTAGGATTACATATAGGCACTAGGCTCTGAGTTTTGTTTTGTTTTGTTTTGTTTGAGACAGGGTTTCTCTGTGTAGCTCTGGCTGTACTGGACTCGCTTTGTAGATCAGGCTGGCCTCGAACTCACAGTGATCCACTTGCCTCTATATCCCAAGTGCTGGGATTAAAGGCGTGCACCACCACACCGGGCTGAGTTTTGTTTTTAAGTAGTTTTCTATTGACTCTCGTCAACCTATGCAGATCTGTGTCTTTGAGACCTGGGATCTGAAGACCTGAAAGAACAGGACGGACTACAGTCTAAAGCTGTGGTCCGCATGACGTCAGTTTCCTTGTGCTTTTCTACATGAGTGTGACAAAGAAAGCAATGATTCAAGGAAGCTTGCTTGAGTTCAGAAAAACAAGTACATAATGTCAGTAAAAGCACATACTAACTGCTGACAGAGCAGCCCTCTCTTGGGACAGAGCAGCTTAAACACAGTTGTCTGGCGAGTACCATAGATTAGATCTGGGAAAACACAAAACCAAGGCACAAGGCCAGATCCAACTCAGGCCGCACTGACCCGACTGGGTTCTATAGCTTTGATCTGACGTCTGTCAAGAACAAACATGTCTTATAAACTGAAGGTAAATGTTCGTCAGGAGGCACGAAGTCACATCTGAGAACAGCGCAGGGGACAGAATACGGCTGAGGTAAAGGCCTTTTCCCCGGAGCTTTGCTCACAGGCCGCTAAGGCATTGTCCACCATGCTGTGGGGAAGGAAAGATGCTAATGACCCTGATTATGATCGCCTCACACTTTAGACATCAGAACATCGGGTGTACTCTCCAGTATGCACCGTTTTTATCTGCCGGTTATCCTGGAAAGAGCTTCAGGAGGCATGGAAAATGAAAACCCACATCTGAGCATACCGCCTTTAGCTTGTCAGCCCGACCCGGAACCCATGTGCTTGTCGGCTGCGACTGCACCTGCTCGTGCCTGTTTTATATGTTTTTTTTAATCGAAAATAATTTTTTCAGATAATACATTCTGAACATGGTTTCCTCTCCTCCTCGTGGTCCTCCTGCGGCCCCACAAGCCCTCAAACCCTCACTTCTGCCCAGCCCAGGCTGTAGGCACCTTTACCCTCCAATCAAGGATAATTTGGGAGGCAAGGTTCATACAACGTCATTTTGGATACGTGAGAATTTGCTCGTGGGACAGTAAGGATCTTGGGGGAACAAGCAATTAACAGTTGAATACATAGTGTCTCCAGATCAGCCCCACCACCGCCTGTTCTGCAGTTACTGTTTTACACACCCTACTGGGTTGTCACTCGTGTGTGTGTGTGTGTGTGTGTGTGTGTGTGTGTGTGTGTGTGTGTGTGTGTGTTCGGAGCTGAGCACGTGGGACTGGATAACCTAGCGGATGGCTCATCCCTGGAAAAGGCCGGTTTCTCCCTCTCCTGGCAGCTGTGGGTTACTTGTAGCTTCATCCAGAGGTGGGGCCTGGAGACGTTCCCTCTGTGTGACTGACATGTCCAGGGGGCGGGGTTGCGCAGGGTTTGGGGGCAGCCATGGTTGAGGTTTTGTGCGCACAGCTCCCCAGGCATGTCTGCAGCAGGTGTTCTGGTCCTCTGCTCCTTACAGTCTGTCCACCTGCTCGTCCACCGCGTCCCCCCAGCCTTAGGCGAAGGAGCCTTCGTCACGGATGTGGCAGCTGGGGCTGTGCATCCCACCCACACTCACTGCCTGTGTTTTGACCGGTTTTGACCTTCTGTAGTAGCCTCTGTTAAGGAGACATCACAGGGAGGTAGAAATAGCATAAATATGGTCCTTGCACAGAATTCTCAAAAAAATGTGTCACCTTAATCTACTATTACAGGTCGACAAGTGGTTGGATAAGGGAGGAAAGGTGTCAGGCAAAGACGATTTTATTCAGTAGGAAGGATATGTTCAAGAGAGCTGTGTACAGCAAGATGACTATTAAGGACAATGTATAAAAGGGCAGGGAGGTCTCCTGTGCTGTGTGGATTGGACACATCAATGATGAGCTCTGAGTCACCAGTGGTGCATCCGTGTCACGTGACAGAAGAAATAAGAGCACTCCCCTTTGGAGTCCCTTAAGCGAGAGGGAGTCCGGGTCTGAATTCTCTGTGCCATGCTTTTGTGTTTCTGTCTTCTGTGCTACACATCTGGGTGTGTGCCTGCCGGAAGGCCATGTGTGTGTCTGGGTGTGTGCCTGCCGGAAGGCCGTGTGTGTGTCTGGGTGTGTGCCTGCCTGAAGGCTGTGTGTGTGTCTGCGTGTGTGCCTGCCTGAAGGCCGTGTGTGACTCAGTCCCTGTGTCTGTCTGACTTAGTGTGACTGTGTGTCACACAGCAACGGACTTGCCTCTGTATTTATTCAACAGCTAGGAAGCATTGCGTGGGACAGGAACGGGATACTTCAGAGAACTCCTTAGCCAGGTCTGCAAGGGATGAGGTCGCTGGCTCCAGTCAGCCCTAACTGACCCAGATACCACATCCCTGCTGCTCAGCCAATAGCCGTCAGTGCACAGCCATTGTAGACACTTGCTCTCAGCTTATGTCTTCACTGCCAGCTGAGCCAAAACACTGTTGGAAGATGGACTCGGGGCTTAGAGACCAGAACCCTAGCTAGTCCCCCAAAGGGCTTGGAGGCAGTGAGCTGGTGCTGGGGTACTTGATCCAAACACTTACGTCCTTTGTCCTAGTTAGAGACAGCTGGGAAGAGGAACCCCAGTTGAGTCTGTAGGACATTTTCTTTTTTTGTTGTTGTTGTTGTTGGGTTTTGTTTGTTTGTTTGTTTGTTTGGGGGGTTGTTTTTTGAGACAGGGTTTCTCTGTATAGCCCTAGCTATCCTGGAACTTGCTCTGTAGTCAGGCTGGCCTCCAACTCACAAAGATCCACCTGCCTCTGTCTCCAGAGTGCTGAGATTAGAGTGGCGCTCCACCACGCCCCAGCTGATGTGATTGATGTATGAGGGCTGGTGCCATCCTGGGATAATGATCTTAAATTGTGTAAGAAAACAGGCTGAGCAAGCCACAGGGAGCAAGCCAGTCAGCATCCTGCTCCAGAGTCTCCGCTTGGTGCCTTGCATCCAGGTGTCTGCCCTGACTTCCCTTCATGGCTGATGACCGCTGTAAGGGGCAGTGAACTTTCTCCTCCCCAGGTTGCTTTTGGTCATGATCTTTAGTTCTCACAGCAATGAATAGAAACCCACTTTGCCCATCCTTCGAGGTTGGAGTTAGACACTAAAGTAGGTGTTGACGGTACTGCCTGTAGTCAGAGCGAAAGCGCCTTGGGGAGGGAAGTGGTAACTCCCCTCAGAGCTAAGCAAACCCCTCTTTCTGTCAGCAGATGCTGCTGTGGCCTCCTCAGCAATGGTGTCGGCTTCTGCCCCATCCATCTACAGCGTGCAAGCGCTCTCTCTCTTGGCAGAGGTAAACACGCACCTGACCTGTGGTCCCTTGTGGAAAAGCTTACTGACCTGAGTCATTTTAAAGGCACGTATTCGTGTTGGATGCCAAGTAGGCCCCACCCTTCTGACCTTGTATTAGTCAGCCTCCTGTTGCTGCAACCAAATACTGAGAAACTCATTCTAAAGGAAGGAAAAGTCTGCTTGGCTCATGTTGTTAGAAGGTTCTTCCCAGCCTGGTTGGCTGCGTTGCTCTGGGCTGTGGTGAGGCCCAGCCTCGTGGGGAGCATGTGGAGGCGACAGCTCTCACTTGACGGTGGTCAGGAGGCAAGGACACACTGTGTGGGAGCTTCCTCCCCCAGTGAGGCCTCTTTGAGAAGTGCCCTAGTCTCCAACACACAGGCCTGGGGACCCTCTAGATCAAGTTAGAACAGGCAGCAGGTTGCAGCCTGGAAACTTTGATAGCCATTTCAGAAGTCTCTTGTTTCCTTCGTTTAGGGGGTGATGGTGCTGGGGGTATTTGTTTGGTTGGTTTTGGTTTTGGTTTTTGGTTTTGGAGACAGGGCTTCTTTATGTAGCCCTGGCTATCCTGTGTAGACCAGGCTGTCTTTGAACTCACAGCGATCCCCTGCCTCTGTCTCCCAAGTGCTGGGATTAAAGGCGTGCGCCACCGCCACTTGGCATCTCTTGGGGTTTTTTCTGTTTGTTTGTTTGTTTTCCTGTGCATTGGTATCTCACCTGCATGGATGTCTGTGTGAGGGTGTCAGATCCCCTGGAACTGGAGCTACAGACAGTTGTGAGCTGCCATGTGGGTGCTGGGAATTGAACCTGGGTCCTCTGGAAGTGCTCTTAACCGCTGAGCCGCCCTTCAGCTCTGTCTCTTGTTTTCTGCCTCGTTTCTTTTAGGTTCTGGCTTCTCTCCTGGACATGGTTTATCGAAGTGACGAGAAGGAGAAGGCAGTGCCATTGATCTCCCGTTTGCTGTACTACGTGTTTCCTTACCTGCGCAATCACAGGTGACGTCAGCATCCCACCCACGTACAGAAACATGTCCTCTGAGAAGCGAACCGGGTGCTTCTCTTTGACCCTGACCCTTCTCTTCCCTTAGTGCATACAACGCTCCGAGCTTCCGAGCCGGCGCCCAGCTGCTGAGCTCCCTGAGCGGCTATGCCTATACCAAGCGGGCGTGGAAGAAGGAAGTGCTCGACCTGTTCTTAGACCCCGCGTTCTTTCAGATGGATACTTCTTGTGTTCAGTAAGAAAGCCTGTTTCCAGAAGCATGTGCTCTCTAACCCCAGGCCTCCCGAGGCAGAGGCAGGCAGATCCCTGAGTTCCAGGCCAGGCAGCCAAGGCTACACAGAAAGTGTGTCTTGAAAAACAAAACCAGCAAACATAAAACCATGTGCTCTGAGTCTTCAGTGCCTGGGTTTGCATAGCCCTCGGTGCTGAAGTGAAGGTGGAGCGATGGTGTCACCTCAGCTCTTTGGATGTCCTCCTCCTGGGCGCTCACATTGGTGCCGACAGGACATTATGTCCCTCTGGACACTGAAGCTCTAACTAGACCAGGAGAGCCTGTCCTGGCGAAAGACAAGATGGAAGGGGCAGGAACCTGTTTGTCTTACCTATAAAACGCTCAACCAGTGTAGAGATTAGAGCCCACAGAGGCTCGGACAGTATCTCGGCCTGGCTTCCTGGCTCAGGAACTCTGTGATGGGGGCGGGGGGTGTGCAGGACGTGGACACCGCAAGGGGACAGGACATCATCGATAACACTGAGCAAGGTGTTCCTGTGCCTTTTGCTCAATGCCTCCTCCAGCCCAGGTTTCCTGGTGTGTGTGTGTGTGTGTGTGTGTGTGTGTGTGTGTGTGTGTGTGTGTGTGTGTGTGTGTTATGCGCACACCTGTGTGCACAGGTGGAAGCTACAGCTTCATTTCAGGTATCTTTCTAAGTCACTCTCCACCTTATTTTTTAGACAGGGTCTCTCACTGAAACCTGGCTGTGCAGCAGGCTGGAGGAATCCCCCTGCCTCTACCTTGCCAGCACTGGGTCATGGGCAGGCACCACCATACACTGAGATTCAAACTCAGGTCCAAACTCAGCCACCTTCCTAGTCCTTACACAGGCCTCTTTATTTATTTTTAATATTTATTTATTTTATGTATATGATGCTGTATGCGTAGACCTGCCTCACAGAAGAGGGCATCAGATCACAGTACGGATGGCTGTGAGCCAACATGTGGTTGCTGGGAATTGAACTCAGGACCTCTGGAAGAGCAGTCAGTGCTCTTAACCGATGAGTCACCTCTCCATCCCCAAACAGGCCTCTTTAACCTCCCCTGCCCTTTTCCCCCCATTTTTCAAGACAGGGTTTTTCTGTGTAACAGCTCTGGCTGTTCCAGAACTTACTCTGTAGACCAGGCTGGCCTGGAACTCACAGAGCTCCACCTGTCTCTGCCTCCCAAGTGCTGGGATGAAAGGAGTATGTCACCACAGCCCGGCCTAACACACCCGCATGGTCCCCCGTCTCCACAGTGCTGGGGTACCAGGCCCCCGTGATCCCCCGTCTCCACAGTGCTGGGGTGCCAGGCCCCCGTGGTCCCCCATCTCCATCTCCACAGTGCTGGGGTGCCAGGCCCCCATGGTCCCCCGTCTCCACAGTGCTGGGGTGCCAGGCCCCCGTGGTTCCCTGTCTCCATCTCCACAGTGCTGGGGTGCCAGGCCCCCGTGGTCCCCCGTCTCCACAGTGCTGGGGTGCCAGGCCCCCGTGGTCCCCCATCTCCACAGTGCTGGGGTGCCAGGCCCCCGTGGTCCCCCGTCTCCACAGTGCTGGGGTGCCAGGCCCCCGTGGTCCCCCGTCTCCACAGTGCTGGGGTGCCAGGCCCCTGTGGTCCCCCGTCTCCACAGTGCTGGGGTGCCAGGCCCCCGTGGTCCCCCGTCTCCACAGTGCTGGGGTGCCAGGCCCCCGTGGTCCCCCGTCTCCACAGTGCTGGGGTGCCAGGCCCCCGTGGTCCCCCATCTCCACAGTGCTGCGGATGCAGGTGTGAACATCCAGGCCTGGCTGCTGCACACGTGCTAGGGTTTGTGCCCAGGTCCTCATGTTTGCACAGCACGCGCCCTCCCACTGAGCCGTCTCTCCAGCCCACACAGCAGCTTTAGTAGCTCTTACAGGGACATGTTATTTTCTTGATGCTTTTAATCAAATTATCATCAATTGCATGTTTAATTAATTTTGCTTTTCTTCATATCCAGCTGGAAGTCCATTATTGACCATCTTCTGACTCATGAGAAAACAATGTTTAAGGATTTAATGAGTAAGTTTCAAGTTAATCATCACACTTGTGGTGCCCTCATAATCAGCTTTTACCACATCAAACTTTCTTTTGAAATGGGTCTCTCTATTTAACCCTGGCTGTTCTGGAACTTGGTATAGAACTCAGAGAGACCTGTGTGGCTCTGCCTTCCCAGTGCTGGGATTAAAGGTGTGCACCACCGTGCCCTGCACGTCAAACTAATAAGATGCTGAGTGGAGAGCTGGGGTGTGTGGATTTCCCGAGGACTACCTTAGTCCCCCAGCCCAGTCTGTTGGCCTCAGCTGCCCTATGTTTCACAGCTGTGAGTAAAGACACTGCTGAACACCTTTGGCCACAGCTTGACAGCTTTTGTTCAAGGTCTTAAGTCTACCTTAGTTTATTAAGCATACCTCTAGTTTTTGTTTTGTTTTTGTTTAGTGTTTCGAGACAGAGTTTCTCTGTGTGGCGTAGGCTATCCTGGACTAACTTTGTAGACCAGGCTGGCCTCGAACTCACAGAGATCTTCCTGCCTCTGCCTTCTAAGTGCTGGGATTATACGTGTGTGCCACCACGCTTGGCTCATACATCTAGTTTTTCAGGCAGGATCTCACTCTGTAACTCTGGCTGCCTTCACACTCTCAATCTTGCTGCCTTGGCCTCCAAATGCCAACATTACAGGTCAACACTGCCCAGCTTAGAAGGCAGTTTTCACACCCCTGGTCTTTCCCAACTCCCTGACATTGTGTGTCATTAATGAAATGAGTGGAAATTTTTTTGGTTTTTTGGGGGGGGCAAATTGGGTTTGGTGGTTTTGTCATTTGGGTTTTGTCATTTTGTTTCCTTGAGAAAGGGTCTTGCTCTATGGCCCAGACTTCTTGGAACTCATTATGTAGCCCAAACTGGCTTCAAACTCTCGGCAATCCTGGTGTCATAGCCTCTCGGGGATAAGATTATAGGCCTGAGCCGCCCTTCCTGGCTGAGGTGGCTATGGTTGCTGTTGTCAGAGAAGGCTCTGGCTCCTCCATGGGAGGAGAGAGCATCATAGACTGAGTCCCATCACTCCCCCGACTCGCGGTCCCCACACAAGTGACCGAGTGTGTTCACTCTCCAGACATGCAGAGCAGTTCCCTCAAGTTCTTCTCCGGCACGGAGCAGAAGGCCATGCTGCTGCGGCGTCAGGCCTTTGCCGTCTTCAGCGGCGAGCCCGACCAGTACCACCTCTACCTTCCCCTGATACAAGGTAAGAGCTGGCCGCAGGCTGCCCCGCCCTGCCCGCTGGCGCCAGGAGCTGCTGTGCTGGGTGTTTTATGAACAAAAATGTCTTGGCTCACAGTTCCGCGGACTGGAAAGTCCAGGGCTGACAGTCCTGCATGTGACGAGGGACTTTTTGCCACATCTGTCCTGAGAATGAGCATAAAAGAGACCAAACTTGTCCCTCCTACTGGTACCAAACCCCCTCATGGGGGCCTAATTACCTCTAAGTGGGAGGTGTGTGCTGTGCCCCAGTCCTGCCAGTCTGAGCACTCCTCCTCTTCCCATGGGGCTGCAAGTGCTGTGCAGAAGCTGTGCTTTGCTTAGGTCAGAAACCTTCTTACTATAGTGTGTCGTGATGGCAGGGTTAGATATGTGAGTCTGTATATATACATGTCTGTACTATTCAGTAGACAAAACCTTAATTATATTGCCCCAAAAATGTAAATAAAAGTGCACAGCAGCCTCTCTCTAGCAGGGGTGAGCATTTCGAGCACACAGCTCTAAGGAGTCATTCCACTGAGAGGGGATGAGAGCCAGGTGGTGTGATAACATGAGCCTCATCTACATATCACACACATATCCACACATGGGTACCACACATGTAGTGTGACGGTTATAGTGTGGCAGCTAGAGGGGGGCGGCTGCCACCTAAAAGAAGCATCTGCTCTTCTACGAGACCTGAACTTGGCTCCCAGCACCTGTGTCAGACACCCAACATCTGCCTGTAACTCCAACTTTGGACTTATCCAGCGCCTTCTTCTGGCCTCTTGGGCACCTGCACTCATGTGCACATACAGACATATACAACGTTAAATTTTTTGGTTTTCAAGACAGGTTTCCATGTAGCCCTGGCTGTCTTGGACTCACTTTGTAGACCAGACTGGCCTCGAACTCACAAAGATCTGCTTGCCTCTGCCTCCCGAGTGCTGGGATTTCAGGCGTGTGCCACCTCACTCAGCTCACAGAGTTAAAATGAATAAAAACAAATCTTTATTTTTAGAGGAGGGAGAAATGAGAGATGGGGTGCTGTGAGAGGGATGTTGAGGGAGCAGGCAGAGGGGGACCCTCTTAGAATGATCTCCAGGGCAAATCCAACAACAAAGGAAAGGTTGGCTTTAGAAGGAGTATTTTTTTGGGAGGGTGCTGGTGGGAAATTTCATATTGCGTGATTTAACATAGTGTATATGACAAGGAGTGGGGAGGAGCCACATTCTAATCAAGGTTATAAAACAGAGGCTGCTGATAAGCAGCACACGGGCAGTGCCTTGACCCTGAGTGCCTGCTGTCCTAACAGGGCAGGCCTGGGCTCTACCGCTAGAGTCCTTCCCTCCTGGTTGAAAGCAGCGTCAGGCAGCCCTGAAGGAGACTGTGGTGCACAGAGGCCGAGCTCGGGTGCTCCCACTGTGAAAGGTGTGCAGTGCTCCGGTCATCGGCTGCATGACAGTGAGATGAGACTCGTGGCATGGGGACTGCTGTGAGACTGTGATGAGTCATCACTGTCAGGAGGACAGGTGGAGGAGGCAGGCACGGCGGCACGCTGGAAAGGCTGAGACAGGCTCTCAGTGGTGAAGGCTAGCCTGGGCTACATAGCAAGACCTTGTTGTGTGTTTATGGCACAAACACGTTCTCGTTACCTACCCCCCATCTCCCAGGAGTCTCATATAGTCCAGGCTGGCCTCCAGCTCTCTGTGGATGACAGGTGTGTACTAACCATGCCTATTTTATATGGTATAAAGGAAAAAACCAAGGGCTCCATGCATGCTAGGCAAGCACTGGACTGACCAAGCCACATCCTCTGCCTTCCCCTCCTTTTTATATTTTTTAAAGGCAGGGGGTAGCTTGGTGTGGTAGTGTACATCCCAGCACTCTGGGAGGCAGAGGCAGAGGGATCTCTCTGAGTTCAAGGCCAGCTTGGTCTACAAAGGGAATCCAGGGCGGCCAAGGCTACACACAGAGAGACTGTCTCAAAAAAAAAAAGAATGAATGAATGAATGAATAGGAGGAAGGAAGAGGAAGGAGGAGGAGGAAGCAGCAGCAACCAGGCACAGTAGCGCCTTTAATCCCAGCACTTGGGAGGCAGAGACAGGTGGATCTCTGTGAGTTCAAGGCCAGCCTGGTCTACAGAGTAAGTCCTGGACAGCCAAGGTTACAGAAAGAAACCCTGTCTCAAAAAACAAACAAACAAACAAACAAATAAAAGAGACAGAGACAGACAAACAGACAGACAGACGGAGTAGAGGTCACTCTATAGCCTGGCTAGCCTGGAACTCACTCTGTAGATCAGACTGGCCTGCATCTACCTGGGATGACAGGGGTATGTGGCATGTGCAGCCAGGACTCATCTGAATGCTGGATTGTCGTCAAATGTCACAGTTACGGTTTTATGTGTGACTTCTCTAAAATCTTCTTTCCCTAGAGCGCCTGACAGACAATCTCAGAGTTGGACAGACAGCCATGGTTGCTGGCAGATGTTTTCTTTTTTTCAGAGTTCTGCTGCTGAGAATCTCTCCCCAGCACCTGACCTCACTGTGGCCGATCATGGTGTCTGAACTGGTGAGTGCAGCCGCCTCAGGGTGAGGCAGGGTTGGCATGTTGACAAATGCTATTGCCTTTTCTTTCTTCCTCCCCTTCTTCCTTCCTATTTATTTATTTATATTATTTTGGGTGGTTTTGGTTCTTGGTTTTTCAAGGCAAGGGTTGCTCTATGTAGCCCTGGCTGTCCTGTAACTAACTCTGTAGACCAGGCTGGCCTCTAACTACAGAGATCCATCAGCCTCTGCCCTCCTGAACACTGAGATTAAAGGTATGTGCCACCACTGCCCTGAAAAAATGTTTTGTTTGTTTGTTTGTTTGTTTGTTTGTTTGAGACAGGTTTCTCTGTGTGCCCTTGGCTGTCCTGGACTTGATTTGTAGGCCAAGCTACCCTTGAATTCATAGCGATCCACCTTCAGTAAATCCCTTACCTGAGTGCCATTCCATCCACTTCCTCCTCCCATCCTCTCCACCTCCCCCACCTCCCATCCTCCCATCCTCTTCCTCCTCATCTCCCATCCTCCCATCTCTCCATCCTCTCCATCCTCCACCATCCTCCCTCCCTCCCATCCTCTCCATCCTCCCATACCCATCCCCCTCCTCCCTCCCATCCTCCCATCCTCTCCTCCATCCTCCCATCCTCTCCATCCTCCCATCCTCCATCTCTCCCTCCTCCCCTCCCTCTCCCATCCTCCCTCCTCCCATCCTCTCCATCTCCATCCTCTCCATCCTCCCCACCTCCCCATCCTCCCATCCTCCCATCCTCTCCATCCTCTCTCTCCCATCCTCTCCATCCTCCCATCTTCCTCTCCCATCCTCTCCATCCTCCATCCTCTCCTCCATCCTCCCCCTCCCATCCTCCCATCCTCCTCCCATCCTCTCCATCCTCCCATCCTCCCCCATCCTCCATCCTCCCATCCTCTCCATCCTCCCATCCTCCC